>NC_064626.1:697144565-697447596 GCF_023864275.1 Schistocerca cancellata
GAGCTGTTAAACGTAAAGAAAGCCAAATATGTCACGAGGTTCAGAGGCTACTGTATGTTTAACTGTTGTGCCTCCACACACTCTCTCTCTCTCTCTCTGCCCTCACCCCCTTTCCCCTGTAACTGTCAGAGTGAGTCACTTTAAAGATTATATCAGATTTAGTTTTCATTACAACAGATCCACAGTGAGGAGATCTTCCAGGGTGTAGAACATTCCAGCAAACAACAATACACAATAAATATTTTCAAACAAAAACATATGCTTATGTACCTTCCTTATATCTCAAGTGAAATGATCCTCATAGATATGGAACATGTTTTCATTTAAAAGGCAATAGCAAACTCGTCACAAATTATATAAATGTCGAATACACTGAGGTGCATGTGATAAATCTCAGGCTATTGTAGCCACGCATCATCAGATAACAAAATCATTGTACAACATTAATTTACAATGATCACATTACTGCAGTGAATTTGTACAGAAGTCAGATGTATGTAATAGTCACATTGTTTGATTTTATTGGTAACATATACACATTAGTTGGTGCTGCTAAGAGATACACCAGTGGAATAAAAAGAGATGCCCATCAAAACTTTTCATGGCTGCTGGCAATTCATTGAAAGTAACTGACTTCAAATCCTTGTGAAGATTTTTATTGACCTAAACATGACAGTTGGTTTGCATAAAAACTTCTGTTCGCAAACTACAAAAGATTTTCAGCAAGAAGTGGATTTCTTCTGAGAATCCGACCAACTGTGTTACTTCATATCTGGCAGTAACTGTGAGACACATAATTTAAAATGCTTCCTAACCCAAAATGGAAAAGGCATACATACTACAATGGATATATACAGATTAAATAATGCAGTTAACAACTACAAAGAAGCAACAGGGTTACAATAATGTTTATTGAACTCATAGTAGATTTGACATTGTCTGTTGGAAGAATAACCTATGGAAGACTAAAGATGACTCTATTGAACACTTAATAACATAGCTATAAGACATTGTCTAAAAGAATGACGACTTTAAATGGGAAAGATTGCTACTCACCACATAGAAGAGGCGTTGAGCGAAGACGAGCACAATAAAAAAGAGATGCTTGATATTATCAGGTGTCAGAGTGAAATCAAACATTGGAAACTCCAGGTAGCAATATCAACAGTGTAGGATCTGAGATGCTGGAGTCGGTGGTCATATGTGCATGAGGTATGTATGAATGGTGTGTGTGTGTGTGTGTGTGTGTGTGTGTGTGTGTGTGTGTTTTACTGATGAAGGCTGTGGCCAATAGCTTTATGTAAGTGTCTTTGAATATTGACTGTCTGCAACAAATCGTGTCTTCTATATGGTAAGTAGCAATCTGTCTTTTCCTACATTGTTAGCTATCAGAGTAAGTCATTCATCAAATGGAGAACACACACACACACACACACACACACACACACACACACACACACACGGCCACTGTTGTCTCTGGGTGCTAAGGCAGTTGGGCCTTGTTTCCCAGAGACTTCAAAATCACAGTTTCCTTCTTCAGGGACTAAAAAAGAATTGGATAGGAGAAGTTAGGCAAGAATGCATGTCATTCAAAACCCAGGCTAAGAGGTCACTAATTGTATGAGGAGGAAGAAAGGAAAAAATTTGGAACTTACAGCCACCATATCTTTGGCCCCCTCCTAACCAAATCAAATCCTGTTTCTGTACTGTCTACTATGTTTGTTGTGTAACTTATTACAAACAACTGCTAAAGGGTGCTGTCGAGATAGGGTATTACAAGTGCACGTTTTCATCTTCTAGCACGTATGGCATTATGCCATAATAAAGAATCAAAAGTGAGTTAATATAGTACTGGTACTCCAAGAAAATTTACATCCCAAAACCCACTCTGAAAAGCTTAATGTCAAGTCGAGGCCTACTTCATTGGGAATCTGGACATACGAATGTGCTCTTTAAGTATGCACTTTAAATATGCCATTTTAGTATGGTTCACGAAATTATGATTCTCTTGGATTATCCTCTGATATCTTTTTTTCTTTTGTGGCATAATGTAAGATCTTTTAATGTTTTACACATACAAACATACGTGCTTCCTGCGTCATAGCAGCTGCCAAAGTGCGGTGGCGCCAGTTATCTGGCGTTCTCTGATGACTACTGAAAAAAACCTATTTCTAACAGGTCACGGGAAAATATTGCGAATGGTGGTTTGGAAAGCGTTACTTTAGTAGCTTCTGTAGAGAAACTATTAAAGGGGGGGAACATGCATTTGTGTCAGACAAGGAATTGAATGTAAAGAAATCAAGTTCAGTAAGATAAAAAACATTGAAAAAGTATTTGAATATTGCATTTGCAAACTTAAAGACCTTAAAATAATTATTGTGTGTGTATACCGTTCCCCATCAGGCAACTTTATGGAATTTTTGGACAGTGTTGAAAGTCTTTTTAGTGAGTTAAGACATTCTACACAAAGAATTACTGTATTTGGAGATTTCAGTGCCAACTGTTTAAATGTTACAAAACTGACCAATGTCTTTTGTTCGCATAATTTAGCACCAACAATCTTTGAATACACTGGACATGGAAAGAACTCTGAAACAATAATAGACCAAATATTTCTTGACTTACATAAACTAAACAATGTTGTAGAAGTGATTGACACTGAACTCTTGGATCATGAAGCACTAAAACTTAGTATAATTAATGTATTCTGTAAAAACTCTAGGCAAAGTGAGAAACACATCCAGAGGAGATGTATTAATGAGGACAACATTAGGATTTTTAACTCTGTGTTAAAAAATACAAGTTGGGATGTAGAGAAACATGATAGTATAGACATGAAGTTTGAGTCATTTCTAGCTGATTACAAACATAACTTTGAAATTGCTTTTCCCCTTAAGAAAATGAAAGTAAAAGGCAAAATTAACATATGGATAACACAGGGCATAAGAAAATCTGGAGAGCAACTCAGAATGTTAAGTAAATCAGCAAGGCAAAATCTCACTTTGAAACAACGTGTTAAGTGTTATAGGAAATTATACAAGAAAGTAATTACTGCAGCAAAAAAGTTAAATAATGATTCATATATCAGTAGAAATAATGGCAACAAAAAAATGAAATCAGTTTGGAAAGTGATCAATAGTAACTTAGGAAGAAGCAATGTAAGAAACAACAACGACGTTATTAAAACTGAGGACAAAACTATAAATGATCCATTATACATTGCCAATATATTCAACTTTCATTATACAAGTGTAGTTCAAAACCTCATACAAACCCAAAGTAGTACAGACATCAGTCATAACATCACATTGAATCCCAAAACTATGTTTCTGTATCCTGTAACAGTACATGAGGTAAAGAATGCGATCGGCAAACTAAAAAATAAATTATCCTGTGGCACCGATGGCATTCCAGAAAAAATCATTAAACACAGCAGGTATATTACTCCTCTTCTTGTAGATATAATTAATGCATCTTCCCTAGAAAGCTGAAACAATCAATTATAAAACCATTATACAAAAAAAGGGGATCGTTATGATGTAAAAAAACTACAGGCCTTTATCAGTGTTAACTTGTTTTTCAAAAATTATAGAAAGAGTAATGTATGGAAGACTCTCTACTTTCCTTAAAAGTGGAATATCGGTCAATGAACAAAATGGCTTTCGAAAGAATAGATCAACTGAAACAGCTATATACAACTTTCTAAAACTTGTCCTAATTTCCATTGATAATAATGAAGTAACTTGTGGGATCTTTTTAGATTTATCAAAGGCCTTTGACGTTATTGATCATAAACTACTGCCCGAAAAAATTAGTTGCTATGGAGTCCATGGTACTGCTCATGCATGGTTTAAGTCATACTTTTCTGGTTATAAGGAAGTTAGTTATGGGGTGCCCCAAGGTTCGGTGTTGGGACCGCTGTTGTTCTTGATCTTTATAAATGACTTGCCAAACTATTTAACACAAGCTGATTGTGTACTTTTTGCTGATGATACAAGTCTCTTTATTAAAGCTCAAAATGAGACTGACCTTAACAGGAAAATTGAAACAACAGCAGTTGAAGCAAGTAAATGGTTCAGGGACAACAGTTTATTTGTGAATGAGAAAAAAAACATTATGGATGAATTACAGACATGTGTCAAATAATGTGAAGCCCAATATAACTGTGAAGCTAGGCCAACAGAATATACTACAAAACGCAAAATACAAAATTCTTAGGAATTTGGTTAGATGAGCATCTAAAGTGGGACAAGCATATAGATGTGCTCAATAAAAAAATTAAGTAAATGTTGCTATGTATTTAGAATGCTCAAAAATTGCTGCAGTGATCAAACAGTATTGTGTACATATTATGCATTTATGCATAGTCTTTTGCAATATGGTATCATATTTTGGGGCAATTCAAGTCAGGCAAAACGATCTTTTATTATTCAAAAATGAGCGATAAGGATCATAAAAGGAGCTGCACCTAGAGATCCATGTAGGGAATTTTTCAAGGAATATAAAATCATGACTCTTCCATCCGTTTACATCTATGAAAGTGTATGCTTTCTGAAGTCTCACTCCCAGTTTTCTTCTTTAAACAGTGAGTTCCATGACTATACAACAAGACAGAATGACGACTTTCACAGGGAAGTGCATAAGAAAGCCCAGTACAACAAGAGTGCAATATACCGCCCAAAAATTCTCTATAGTGCTCTTCCCTTAAAAATTAAAATGATTCAGAAGCTGAACAGTTTTAAAAGTGAACTCAAAAGAATGTTAATTAGTAATAGTTTTCACAGTGTTAGTGAATACATGAATTCTTTAGAAAGATAGCGTGCCTTCGCCTATCTTATAATTCACTCATATACAAACTTGTGTCGTGGGGTAGACTCTTTTATGTACACACAAAAATTAATTACTTTGTCAATATAGAGTGTTATAATCATTGTTTCTTGTTACTGTCCATTATACACAGAATATATGTAACTTATTTGTGTCCTATATTGTTACAAATTTATATCATGTAAGCTATAACTGTTTTTGCCTACATATTTAATTCAGATTTGTTCACTGATATTTTTTACATAATATGTTGATGTTCATATTTTTTCTGTATGTAACACATGACAAATCCCATATCATTGTACATGATAAAATGGGTGCTCAATAAATAAAAATAAAATAAAATAAAAGTAAATTTCCTTTTATGAAAGTTGAACTATGTGCGAGAATGTACGATGAATTTCTTAAAATCACAGAGCGTTTGATGACGAGCCATTTAGGAGTATTTCGAGTTCAGATCAGACATTCATGTCGCCATTATGAGCAAATTGATGTAGTGCTACGGGAAGCTCTCTCTCCTCTGCAGTAGCTAATTTATTTGTGGAAAACTTTGAGAACAAGTCACTGGAATCGGCTAAAAATTTTACTGGCACATTTGTGTGATATGTCTTAAAGTATAACACGTGCAAAAAATATCAACATTATATGTGAAAGTTTTGCTTTTCTTGTAGCAGCACTATGTATATTAATTTAAAACATTAACTTTTTCTGTTTGTACATAAGTGATTTTGCTATTACCTGACTACATCACGTGTCCTGTGGTCTGAATATCCACTGTCATCGGCTGGCGGGATCACGTGACATGAGCTATGACTGGCTTACAAAAGTGTATCGCAGTCTCGATTACAATGGTTCGGAATATAACATGCGGTGTTTGGTGGTATTCGAATTTATACTTTCGTAATACGAAAATATGCAGCGTACATGTTGCTGCACATCAAAAATCTTTCCAAAAGGAGTTTTCTTCCTTGAGTTTCGTGTTCTAAAGTACCGGGAAATTCTACGTCCGTGTAACCATTCAAAGGATTGATAAGTTTTACACTTCCGAGGGAAAATATACTGTCACTTAATAACACAGAAATTTTTTTTCCTTGTCCACTTATACACCCTGAAATTGTATTATTGCAATTTTCATTTATTCTTCTTCTTCTTCTTCTTCTTCTTCTTCTTCATACTATTTATTCTGTTCATTGGCTTTTTGAAAGACCTGAAACAACGCTTTTTATGTAGTGCATTGTTGATATCTTCAGTGCAAAGACTGATTTAATGCAGTCCTCTGTGCTAGTCTATCCTGTGCAAGTGTCTTGATCTCCACCTAATCAGTGCATTCAACATCCATTTGAACCTGCCAAGAGTGGGTCTACCTCTAGAAACGTAACCCCAGGGGTTCCTTCCAGTACCTAATTGACAATTCTTTGGTGCTTCAGGATGTATCCTGTCAACCAATCCCTTCTTTCGGTCAAGCTACAATCTTTTTGTAAACTTGTTATGCATTTGTTATTATGCTATTGTGCATTTGTTTGTCTTTTAAAGAGATTTTATAAGACTTTTATTTGTCTTGTAGTAAGTGTGTGCACCTATAATGACATTTTCCTGTTTGATTCAATAAAGAATTCACTTTAATTTGGCAGTACATTGTAATTCCTTTTGTAATCCAACCATTATTCTCTTGTATTGCTTCTGATATATACAATTTTTAATAGGGAATTATTACCAAAGCATTACACAAATGTTTTCTGGCATATGTTTGTGAAGACACATATTGGGATGTTTAGCCTACGTAATGCCAAGGGAAGATATTGAATAAGATAAGAACCAAATGTGCAGATATCTTTTCAAATTTTTTTATTCTGATCACCTTGGTATTCCACCTCTGTTGATATGTGCGGTCAGTAAGATATTTAGGCAAACTGTGATATGAAGAACTATAACACAAACTACAGAAACAGTTTACATGTAGACCTGACTTCCTTATGTTCCTGACTAATATTTTTACATCACAACATTTTATGTTGTGATATAAAAATATTAGTCAGGAACATAAGGAAGTCAGCAATTTAGCTTATAATAATTTGACTGAGAAAAAGATAATATACCACATTAAATTGACAAGTTTGGCATGTTAGAAAATATGGATTGTGCAGATGGAGACAAAAGGGGAAATTTGACAAAGGTATTTTTTGTTACAGGTGTTACAGATGCAAAGATAGTTAATAATTAAAATAATGGTAGTCTTGAGTTAATGTCAGATGAGATGTTAGGAAGACAAAATGCAAAAAACTATAGACATATTAATCTTTTCTCTATTATGTACAGGATATTCACTAAAATTGTCATCATCCACATGCAAAAAAAGAAAAAGAAAAACAGGATTTTAATCGAAGAAAAGTGGGCTACAGGATTGGATGTAGCTCAGTAGATCATTTGCAGTCCATGAACAAAATTACACAGCAGAGCAATAATTATGAATTACCACTTTGTCCAGGATTCATAAGTTTTGAGGAAGCTTTAGACTGATTTTCAGCTAAATCTGTGTCAACTTCTCCTTTGAAACAAAGCTATAAAAAGGCTATCCTATAATAAAATTGAAGCATTCATCCGTTTTCTATAATGTCAGTTATTTGTACTTTTTGTTTGGTACTAATATTTTAAAACATTCACATGTAAGGATCTTCTCATACATTTTGCAAATAATCACATCTATTGAAACTATTGACTTATAAATCTTATAGAATGTTACTATTAGCTTATTTTTCAGGTTTCCTTATTAAACTAACTGTTGCAAGGACCATTATATAATAATAATGTAATAGTTAAATAAAAAGAATTTATTTATTGATTTACTTTACAATACCAATTACATAAGGTAGTTAAATTTTAATCCATTTATTGTTTGATAAGAAGAGTACTCAAATACTCACCTGTGTCATTTTATTTTCAGTGTATTCGCAGATGGTTTAAAGAGAACCGCATCTGTCCACTTTGCCAAGTTCACGCAAATGTGCAGGAAGAATTTCCACCTCTTAGTTAACAGCAGGCCATAAGCATTTAATAATGACTGATTTAATTTGGTGCTTTTTCATATTTTAATTGTTTTCTTTTTTTGAACTTAGTTAATTCCTAAGAGAAGTAAATATTTAGTCAGAATGCATTTTTGTTTTTTTTAGCAAAGTATCAAAGTTGCACTATATTTATACTTGCCAAAAAATATTAGGTTAACTGAAACTATTTTGTTCACAAACTTTTGTTACAAGCTATTAGTCAAATAAAGATATTTTTATTCAAACATTGTTTTTAAATATACCTACGTGTGTGTACGTAATGTTCGATGCAAAAAAGAAAAAAAAAAGTGAAATGAAGGGAAAGTTTGAAACACGGTGTTTCTTCATAAGATGCAAACTGAAAAATGGAAAAAAGAGAAAAGAGAGCATAGTCAAGGTGTAAGAAGTCAGAAATGTGTAGTGAGTATTTATGGAAGATATAAGTTAAGCAGCAAGTTCAGCATCACAGATAAGAGGTTGTGTGGACATAGATTGGGAAAGGAGGAGCATTGGGGCGAAACTAAAGTGGAAAAAGGCAGCCAGTAAATACAAAATGTGTGTTTCGAGCAAAAGGCAAGGGAAATTGTACACAATGCTGAATTTAACGTAGCTAATTAGAAATCTCTTGGAGGCTCTGTGATGAACTTATGATATGAGAAACAGTCAAAACAAATAAAAGTATGAAAGAAACTAAACAGAAACTTATGTTAGGTAAAAATCACAAGAGGGCCTAGAACACAGTAACTAAGAATGAAGAGAAAATTGTATAAATATTCCAAGCTGCATGCTGGCACAAAGTAGTCTGCCTGGAAAATGTAGTTGTACAGGTGTGTGTATGTATGTGTACCATATAGCTCCAAGAAAGAATTAGTCCAAAAGCTATAAAGTTCTCACTTTCAGTTGAAGTTCTCAGTTTTGTTTATGCACCTTTTGACGACTCACTGACTCTACTGTTCGGTACATTTTGCCTCTTTTTTTTTTTAAAATCATGTGATGACTTTTTGTTACAAATAGACCATATAAAGAATAGGATTCAAGTTTGTTTAGTTCACAAATATTTGGTAAAATATTTTTTCTTCTATGTTGGAGATGTAGCTTCATTGAGTAAGTCAAGCCAACTAGTGGAAAATACAAAATGAGAATACTTGCAACAAAGGTTTCTTTTTACTATGAATTGAATTTAGAATTTAGGACACACAAACTTTGTGCTAGGTCATACTGGATAACTACAGTGAATAAGATATTACATTTTACAATTTAACCATTTTTTTTTAAATTTATCCAAATGTTGGAAAGTTGCACTGACTTCTAAATGAAACAAATGAAATGAGCCTTGAGGAAAATGGAATGAGATTAAACATCCAGACAGAATATTGAACTCAATGAATTAACTATTTCTTTACAAGAAACTAATTCAAGGCAAAACTCACTAGTAGGGATGGTTTGTTATGCTTTTGTCTGACTTGTTGTGCACTGTCAGTTAAATATTTGTACTGTGTATATTAATTTGTTGAATGGTTTAGGTAACTAATAAATTTTGATCAGAGCTACTGGAAATGTGTACCAGTTTAGAGCCTAGTTTTTAAATATTTATCTTGTCATTCTCTTGGCCATTTAAGGCACAAATGATATAAGCTGCTACTTGGGTCACCAAACTGAGAGGATCAGCTGAGGCACCATCACTGTAAGATTCTATACAGGATCAATCACAATTAGCAGGGGCCAAATGGACAGGGCACCAGGGATGCCAAACTGCAAAATTTGTACATATTGTGCATCAGAACTAGTGATAACCAACATAGGTGAAATATAGTGGGAAAACATAGAGAGGGGGGGGGGGGGGATGATAAGTCACTTGTTTGGAAAAATGTTCCTGAACTGGCCAGCCCTGACCCATTCACCATTACATAATATACTCTTCCACCTACACAGTCTTCTTTCATCATTCCTAAACCAAATATTTGCAGTGCTTAGATAGTGCCCTGTGCAAAATTCTATCGGATCACTTCCCTTTTGTTCCATTACTTTTCAATGTTTTCCTAATATTTTTTCTTTTTGATTTCCTATTATTGAAATACAGCCCCCGATATAAATCTGTTTTTGTTTCCTGTAACATATCCTTTTGTCTCTTTTTTTTATTTTTTCATTATCTGCCTAGTATAAAGTATACTTCTACTGCTGTTGTGTGTCATGGCTTTGTACGTATCTGGACTGTAGCAATCTTTTTAGTATGCTCTTGATAGTGGCCAGTCCATATTACTGTTTCCTCGTTGGTTATTACACCTCACATCTATTATCCCTATTTCATTTGGTGCTGATAACTCTGTGCTTACTTAAACACTAATCTTCTGCTTCCTGCCAACAGCAAGTTCAATGACTCATTGGGTGAAACATTGGGGCTGTGACTGTATACTAAGCAACGTGGCAGCTCTTGTACCAGAGTCCAATGTACCTTTTTTTTTTTCAGTGAGTGGTGATCTGTCTCCATACAGAGATTTTTATTAATTTAAACATTATTTTCCTGGCTGCTAACTATCCATATAGGTACTAGAAAGAATTTTCCACTCTGCAGCAGAGTGTGCACTGATTCGGAACTTCCTGGAAGTTTAAAATTGTGTGTCAGACTGAGATTCGAACACAGGACCTTTGCCTTTTGTGGACAAGCGCTAACCTACCCAAGGATGACACATGACCTGTGCTTACAGCTTTGCTCCCACCAGTATTTCACCTCCTACCTTCCAAACTTCACAGAAGTTCACCTGTGTTTTTTTAGGAAATGACTATTTATATGGTAAATGTAAATGTCGCGTGACTAGGGCTTCCCGTCGGGTAGACCGTTCGCCAGGTGCAAGTCTTTCGATTTGACACCACTTCGGCGACTTGCATGTCGATGGGGATGAAATGATGATGATTAGGACAACAGAACACCCAGTCCCTGAGCAGAGAAAATCTCCAACCCAGCCAGTAATCGAACCCGGGCCCTTAGGATTGACATTCTGTTGCGCTGACCACTCAGCTACCAGGGACGGACATTTATATGGTGACAAAGTATATTAAAAGGTCTTCTTAGACCACTGCAAAGTGCGCCATGGAAAACAGAAAATGCTATTTTTTTTATTTTTGAATTTAGCTCACAGAATTTTAGAAAAATTCTGATAATGAATGCTACTTTGTGTTCGTCAGCCTTTTTACCTTGCATGCAAGTACTAGTGGAGAAAGATATGTATCGCTGGAGAGGTAGACCTTATAAAATAGAAGTACTTATAAATTAGATACTGCTAACTGCCACCAGTAACAAAATAAAATTCGTTGCTCTGGTTATCAAGAAGTTGCCTATTATAAAGCTTTCATTAAATGTTAGAAGAAAACATTTTTGAAAGATATTGTCGCAGAAGAAGCCAAGTAGCGCAGTCACCATAGTCTGGTGGTTATGATACTAGGTTGTTTGTTGCATGGAGGGTCAAGAGTTCAAAACTTACCTGAACTGAAAAATTTTAATTTCTATATTCAGTTCGAGTACATTCTAGAAGCATCCACAAACAGAAAGAAGCATTGTACTGGAATGTTCTGTAGCTGTATATATACCATTTGTGTTCTGGCTGGAGGCAGTTCGCTCCGCACTCTTGTATGTGCAAGTGCTGAAGAAACCTTCGTTAAGTGAAGTTAGTGTTTGTCATTCATCAAATGACACCTTCTTCTGCATGACATTCTGGTGGAGGCGCCGGGTATTGGAACTTGTGATACCGCACATTATTGACGAAACAGTGGCTCTCATGTGGACGGAACTTTGTAGCTGATCTTCGGTGAGGATGAGTTCAACGTCAAGAAAAGTGGCATGGGATCTGGAATAGAACCATGTGAAATTTATTTGGGAGAAGGTATTCAGAGATTCCACGAATTTTAGCAGGTCAGCCTCACTATGTGTTCATATGGTAAAGATGTCATCAATGTATCTAAACAAAACAAGGGACTGAAGACTTATAGATCCCAGGAAAGCGCCCTCCAAGTGACCCATGAGAAGGTTGGCATAGGAAGGAGCCACCCTGGTTTCGATGGCCATACCCCTCAAAGGTGAAGTAGTTGTTGGTAAGTATAAAGTTGCTTAAGTTGAGTAGGGAGGATGTCATAGGTTTACAATCAGGTGGGCACTGACTGAGGAAATGTTCAGCAGCAGACAGGCCATGTATGTAGGGGATGCCGGTATAGAGGGAGGTGTCATCAATAGTGACAGTTAAGATATGCGATGGGAGTGGCACAGGCTTGGATTTCAGACAATCTAGGAAATGGTTGGTATCTTTGATGTAGGATGGAAGTACTATGGGTTGCAGGTGTTGATCAACTAAGGCAGATATAAGTTCAATGGGTGCTTTGAAGTTAGCACCTATAGGATAGCCAGGATGATTGGGTTTGTGGATCTTAGGAAGAAGGTAAAAGGTGGGGTGCATGGTTTGGGTGGTGTGAGATGTTCTGTGGATTGAGGTGTTAGTCCTTGTGAGGGGCCTGAGGGTTTAATCCCATAGTTGCTGGCTTCAAAGCACGCATTGAACATGTATCTGCCTTAGTTTATCAAAACCTGCAACCCATAGTACAAAGACTCTCCTCCTACACCAAAGATACCAACCATTTCCTAGCTCATCTGAAATCCGTGTGTGTCCCACTCCCACCACACACCTTACTTGTCACCATTGATGCAATCCCCCAAGTACATGGTCTGTCTGCTGCTGCTGCTGCTGCTGAACACTTCCTCAGTTAGCGCCCACCTGATTCCAAACCTATGACATCTTTCCTGCTCAACTTAAGCAACTTTATACTTATCAAACACTACTTCACCTTTGAGGGGCAGACACAAACAGACCATGGGTACGGCCATGGTAACTTTCAAGGGTCACTTGGAGGGCACTTCCCTGGGATCTGTAAGTCTTCAGCCCCTGGTCTGACCTGCTAAAATTCCGGGAATCTCTGAATACCTTCTCCCAAATAAATTTCACATGGTCCTATTCCAAATCCCATGCCACTTTCCTTGATGTTGATCTCATCCTCACTGAAGGCCAGCTACATACTTCTGTCCACATTAAGCCTACCAACAAACAACAGTACTTACATTTTGACAGTTGCCATCCTTTCCATGTTAGATGTTCCCTCCCATACAGATTTGGCATCCAAGGCCAATGTATTTGTTCAAGTGTATAGGTTTTGCAACAATACGACACCATTCTCACCTCAGCTTTCACTGCATGTAACTAGCCCATCAGCCTAGTTAAAAAAGCAGATTTCCCGGGCCATCACTTCCAGGCCTGCAGGCCTGGTACTGCTGATCCCACGAAAAAATAACTTCAGAGCACACCACTGGTGACTCAATATTATTCTGGTGTAGAATGTGTTAATCTGCTACTTCAATAGGGCCATGACTTCCAAAAATCATGCCCTAAAATGATATCCATTCTGTCTGAAACTTTGCCCACCACTCCTAGAATAGTTTTCTGTCACCCTTCCAATCTCCACAATATTCTTGTCAGACCATATACTCCTGCACCCATCTCCCTACCCTAAGGCTCCTACCCTGGTTACCGTCTCAACTGTTGTAGTCCCTAACAATCTGTCTTTTCTTCTCATCCCAAGTGGTAAGTCTCCCCTGACCCACGGTTCTGGCCCAAAATCTACCCCTTTTGATAGACCTCTCCAGTCCTTCCCCTTTACCCCTGTTCTTTCCTCTTCAACCCTTCTGCTTGAAGAAGGAGACGCTGGCTCCGAAAGCTTTCCAATTACAACTGTCTTATGGATGTGTTCTGCCACCAACTGGTGATTAGATTTTTTATCTATCCAATTAAATTATTTTGTCAAAAACTGCATGTAGGGGTGGAAATCATCCCCAAGGATAGATACCTACTTGTGTTGATCCACTGTGATTTCCAGAATGATGAGATCATGCCGGGAATGCCATGAAAACATTTCCCAGATGATAATGCTTCCACATCTGGCTGGTACCCTTGCAATGGTTGTTGCAGGGTGTTTGCTTTCAGACATTTCATAATGCACACGCCAATGGCCATGTGTTTGATGGAGCATAAAATGTGATTCATCAGAAAAGTCCACCTGTCACCACTCAGTGGATGTCCATCATTGGAACTGACATACAAATTCCAGCCTTCATTGCTGATGAACAGCAATCGGCATAGGTGCAGGAACCAGGCACCTGCTGCAGAGGCACATCTGCTGCAATATTTGCTAAATGTTTGTTTGAGGAGACATTGTTGGTAGCTCCTTGGCTTATCTGGGCAGACAGTTGCTCAAAAGTTGCTCATCTATTTGCTTGTTCACATCTCCGCATCCATCATTCAGCCTTGTCATCTGTGGCCCATCATGCACCACAGTTGCCTCAGCACTATTTGCCATGCAAGTTATACTTTAACTACAATGGCATGCAAACAGTTTCCAAACTCAGCTGTTTCAGAAATGCTTCCACCCTTGACCGAAAGCCAGTGATCATGTCCTTTTGGGCAGTTCGATGACGACTGCACTGTTCTCCGCATTTCTCGACACATTTTATATACCCTCCACTGCCAGTGCTGCCACCTGCTGTCTGTGGGTGTTTATTACATGTTGATGTCAAACATAGGTGGTGGTCATATTAATGTGAGTGGACCATGTAATATTTTCATTTTATGAACATAGTATTAGCATTCTCATTTAAGTGTGCTGGAGGTCTTGCCATGTCATCCAGTACAGTAATATGTCAGTGATTATGTCTCAGGCATCATTAAAGTAATGTGATTCTGCCTGTGCACACAATATTTTCTTAACATGAGCTATATCCAACGTTAATATGTACTAAGGCATTTTGACTGTAATTTTCATTTAATGCTGCTTTGTCCACATAACACTGGTTTCTTAATGCAATTAATGTTTGTTTCAAGACATATTTACAAAATATAAATACAAAAATCCAGCTTTTATGATAATACAGCAGATTCTGGCTGCCTTAATCTTCTGTAATACTTTAGGTGGAATTATATCTCTAGTACTTAAGAAATTTAAATTATTGCACAATTTGTATACTACGATTTTTTTTATGTTTAAACTTCCCTTAATTGAATCATACACATGCACCCACCTTTTACATTTTCAATAATTTCCTATTTAATTATACTAATCCACCTACCACAATGCAGATAAGTTTCTTTCTACATGACATCAGGGTAAGTCTTAAAATATGAAACGATTCACCTATTCCTCCATCACATATCTCCTATGTCACCATACTTTTCTCTCTTCTTTCACAGCAGTGGTGGCACTAAATATGTTATCCTTCCCTTTCCTCAACACAGATTTAAGTCCTTCTTTCTTGGTATACCTACCATACGACATTTGTTAGAGTACAGTGTCATCTTAAAAAAAAATCATACTTTTCTCCCCTTGATACATTTAACAAATTGAGACATACTAACTCCTACTTCACACAAAACATACCTGGTTTCATGGGTTCACCTTATGCCTATCTTCTAAATACCCAGTGTACTTGGAAATCCTTCGCCAAGTACAATACAAAACTCGGACAATTAAAGTAAAAGAAGATACAGGTAACTGCTCGAATGCAAAATTTGCAAATAAATATAATGGAAAACAGTGACTTACAAGGAAAAGGACAAAACTAAAAGTGACTCAACAAAACAGAGTGAAAAAATGAATTTCTTGTCATTGTCAACTGCATATTTTAAAAAATTTATAGTTTTGAACTGCGAAATCAATGTTCTCCCTTCGTCCAACCTCAGTAAATCAACAGACATTTTAAAAATATCATGAAAATGAAACAGTCTGACCCCAAAAATAGAAATCATCCTAAGACAAATTTAAAAGAAGTTATACTTCATGCCAAGGCAAACTCCACACAAAGTAGTAACTAGAAACCATCATAAATGGAACACAATAAGTAATTTGCTCAGCCAAAAGTGAGTATACAGGCTCTAGACTGATAAGAAATGAAATTTTACAAAGATCAGTCAGTAATACTTAAATAAACAGAATAAACAATGGCACTAGGGCACAGTGGGACAAACATGGTGCAATATTGCTACAAAGTTTTTCGCAGCTGAGTCACTGCATAAAAATTCCTCGGTTCACTTGCCACATCAAATTGAGAAAAAATTCCAACTGTGCAGGAAACAGGTAACAAAAAGATGAATCAATAAAACATAAAAATCAAAGACAAAAGGTCTCTAACAAAAAATCCAAGAGATACGACAAACTATACTGACAGAAAAGAACTGCAACACCAGAAAATATTTATGTAGAGTAATAAAATTTTGGGAATACATTTCTCTACAGAACATACACACATCAAAAAGAGTTGTTTTGCATCACCCTGGTTCCCAATACTCCTGAAGATAGATGTTCACTGTGGATATTGAATCGCAGACACAGTCCCTTTGACTGTTCAGAGATGTCAGTAAACCCACCCAAACATGTAAACAACCATGCATAAGCAGCGCCTATTAGACAGAGGTGGTCTGACAGCTGATCAGTTCCAGTCATTCCACCAGGAAGGAGGTACACGGATCGTGTTGTCTGTAGTTCAATCATGCCTAGACGGTCAATACTGCGGTTCAATCATTTCCACATTGTTACTTTGTACCAGGAAGGGCTCTCAACAAGGGAAGTGTCCAGGCATCTCGGACTGAACCAAAGTGATGTTGCTTGGACATGGAGGAGATACAGAGAGACAGGAACTGTTGACGACATGCCTCACTCAGGCCACCCATGGACTACTACAGCAGTGGATGACTGCTACCCACAGATTATGGGTCAGAGGAACCCTGACAGCAACGCCACCATGTTGAATAATGCTTTTTGTGCAGCTACAGGACGTCGTGCCACAATCTGCATGATGCGCAACTTCACTCCCGACATCCATGGTGAGGTCCATCTTTGCAACCACAACACCATGCATTGCGGTACAGATGCACCCAAAACATGCTGAATGGACCGCTCAGAGTTGGCATCACATTCTCTTCACCGATGAGTGTCGCATATGCCTTCAACCAGACAATCGTCAGAGACATGTTTGGAGGCAACCCAGCCAGACTGATTGCCTTAGACACACTGTCCAGCGAGTGCAGCAAGGTAGAGGTTCCCTGCTGTTTTGGGGTGGCATTATGTGGGGCTGATGTACACCGCTGGTGGTAATGGAAGGCGCTGTAATGGCTGTACGATAAGTGAATGTCCTCCTCCGACCGATAGTGCAACCATATTGGCAGCATACTGGCGATGTATTTGTCATCATGGACAACAATTCACACTGCCAGTGTGCCCATCTGGTGAATGACTTCCTTCAGGATAACATCACTCGACTAGAGGGGCCAGCAAGTTCTCCACACATGAAACCTATCGAACATGCCTGGGATAGATTGAAAAGGGCTGTTTATGCACGATGTGACCCACCAACCAGTCTGAGGGATGTACACCAAATCACTGTTGAGGGGTGGGACAATCTGGACCAACACTGCCTTGATGAGCTTGTGGATAGTATGCCACAACAAATACAGGCATGCATCAATGCAAGAGGACATGCTGCTGGGTATTAGAGGTGCCGGTGTATACAGCAATCTGGACCACAATCTCTGAAGGTCTTGCTGTATGGTGGTACAACATGCAATGTGTGGTTTTCATGAGCAATAAAAAGGGCAGAAGTGATGTTTATGTTGATCTCTATTCCAATTTTCTGTGTTGTTGTTGTTATGGTCTTCAGTCCTGAGACTGGTTTGATGAGCTCTCCATGCTACTCTATCCTGTGCAAGCTTCTACATCTCCCAGTACTTACTGCAACCTACATCCTTCTGGATCTGTTTAGTGTATTCATCTCTTGGTCTCCCTCTACTATTTCTACCCTCCATGCTGCCCTCCAATGCTATATTTGTGATCCCTTAATGCCTCCAAACATGTCCTACCAACCGGTCCCATCTTCTTGTCAAGTTGTACCACAAACTCCCCAATTCTGTTCAATACCTCCTCATTAGTTATGTGATCTACCCATCTAATCTTCAGCATTCATCAGTAGCACCACATTTTGAAAGCTTCTATTCTCTTCTTGTCCAAACTATTTATCGTCCATGTTTCACTTCCATACAAATACTTTCAGAAATGACTTCCTGACACTTTAATCTATACTCGATGTTAACAAATTTCTCTTCTTCAGAAACGCTTTTCTTCCCATTGCCAGTCTACATTTTATATTCTCTCTACTTTGACCATCATCAGTTATTTTACTCCCCAAATAGCAAAACTCCTTTACTACTTTAAGTGCCTCATTTCCTAATCTAATATCCTCAGCATCACCCGACTTAATTTGACTACTTTCTGTTATCCTCGTTTTGCTTTTGTTGATGTTCATCTTATATCCTCCTTTCATGACACTGTCCATTCTGTTCAACTGCTCTTCCAAGTCCTTTGCTGTCTCCGACAGAATTACAATGTCATCGGCAAACCTCAAAGTTTTTATTTCTTCTCCATGGATTTTAATACCTACTCCGAATTTTTCTTTTGTTTCCTTTACTGCTTGCTCAATATACAGATTGAATAACATCGGGGAGAGGCTACAACCCTGTCTTACTCCCTTCCCAACCACTGTTTCCCTTTCATTGCTCTCGACTCTTATAACTGCCATCTGGTTTCTGTACAAATTGTAAATAGCCTTTCGCTCCCCATATTTTACCCCTGCCACCTTCAGAATTTGAAAGAGAGTATTCCAGTCACCATTGTCTAAAGCTTTCTCTAAGTCTAGAAATGTAGGTTTGCCTTTCCTTAATCTTTCTTCGAAGATAAGTCGTAGAGTCAGTGTTGCCTCACGTGTTCCAATATCTCTACGGAATCCAAACTGATCTTCCCCGAGGTCGGCTTCTACCAGTTTTTCCATTTGTCTGTAAAGAATTCGCATTAGTATTTTGCAGCTGTGACTTATTAAACTGATAGTTTGGTAATTTTCACATCTGTCAACACCTGCTTTCTTTGGGATTGGAATTATTATATTCTTCTTGAAGTCTGAAGGTATTTCGCCTGTCTCATAGATCTTGCTCATCAGATGGTAGAGTTTTGTCAGGACTGGCTCTCCTAAGGCCGTCAGTAGTTCTAATGGAATGTCTACTCCCGGGGCCTTGTTTCAACTCAGGACTTTCAGTGCTCTGTCAAACTCTTCACGCAGTATCATATCTCCGATTTCATCTTCATCTACATCCTCTTCCATTTCCATAATATTGTCCTCAAGTGCATCGCCCTTGTATAGATCCTCTATATATTCCTTCCACCTTTCTGCTTTCCTTTCTTTGCTTAGAACTGGGTTTCCATCTGAGCTCTTGATATTCATACAAGTGGTTCTCTTTTCTCCAAAGGTCTCTTTAATTTCCTGTAGGCAGTATCTATCTTACCCCTAGTGAGATAGCCTCTACATCCTTACATTTGTCCTCTAGCCATCCCTGCTTAGCCATTTTGTACTTCCTTTCGATCTCATTTTTGAGACGTTTGTATTCCTTTTTGCCTGCTTCATTTACCGCATTTTTATATTTTTTCCTTTCATGAATTAAATTCAATATTTCTTCTGTTACCCAAGAACTTCTACTAGCCCTTGTCTTTTTACCTACTTGATTCTCTGCTGCCTTCACTACTTCATCCCTCAGAGCTACCCATCCTTCTTCCACCATATTTCTTTCCCCCATTTGTGACAATTGTTTACTTAAGCTCTCCCTGAAACTCTTTACAACCTCTGGTTTAGTCAGTTCATCCTGATCCCATCTCCTTAAATTCCCAACTTTTTGCAGTTTCTTCAGTTTTAATCTACAGTTCATAACCAATAAATTGTAGTCAGAGTCCACATCTGCCCCTGGAAATGTCTTACAATTTAAAACCTACCATTATATAATCTATCTGATATCTTCTAGTATCTCCAGGATTCTTTTTTGTATACAACCTTCTTTCATGATTCTTAAACGAAGTGTTAGCTATGATTAAGTTGTGCTCTGTGCAAAATTCTACCAGACGGCTTCCCCTTTTATTTCTTTCCCCCAATCCATATTCACCCACTATGTTTCCTTCTCTCCCTTTTCCTACTCTTGAATTCCAGTCATCCATGACTATTAAATTTTTGTCTCCCTTCACTATCTGAATAATTTCTTTTATCTCATCATACATTTTATCAATTTCTTCATCATCTGCAGAGCTAGTTGGCATATAAACTTGTACTACTGTAGTAGGCGTGGGCTTCGTGCCTATCTTGGCCACAATAATGCGTTCACTATGCTGTTTGTAGTAGCTTACCCGCACTCCTATTTTTTTATTCATTATTAAACCTACTCCTGCATCACCCCTATATGATTTTGTATTTATAACTCTGTATTCACCTGACCAAAAGTCTTATTCCTCCTGCCACCAAACTTTGCTAATTCCCACTATATCTAACTTTAACCTATCCATTTCCCTTTTTAAATTTTCTAACCTACCTGCCCAATTAAGGGATCTGACATTCCACGCTCCGATCCGTAGAACGCGTTTTCTTTCTCCTGATAACGACGTCCTCTTGAGTAGTCCCCGCCCGAAGATCCAAATGGGGGACTTTTTTACACCCGGAATATTTTACCCAAGAGGACGCCATCATCATTTAACCATATAGTAAAGCTGCACGCCCTCGGGAAAAATTACAGCTTTAGTTTCCCCTTGCTTTCAGCCGTTCGCAGTACCAGCACAGCAAGGCCGTTTTGGTTAGTGTTACAAGGCCAGCTCAGTCAATCATCCAGACTGTTGACCCTGCAACTACTGCAAAGGCTGCTGCCCCTCTTCAGGAACCAAATATTTGTCTCGCCTCTCAACAGATACCCCTCTGTTGTGGTTGCACCTACGGTACGGCCATTGTATCGCTGAACCACGCAAGCCTCCCCACCAAAGGCAAGGTCCATGGTTCATGGGGGTTCTGTACAGATTCCAAAACTCTTGGAACCAAGGTGATGCAAAACTTTTTTAGATGTGTGTATTAAAGTGACTAACATTGCAAGATCACAGGTTAGTGTAAGCGCAAGATTCGCCATTGCAAATATGGAAAGCTGGTACATTAATAATTGGTGTAACCACCCGAATGTTGAATGCAAGCATGCATGCATTCTGTTGCACAGGTGCTGGAAGTCAGTTCGTGGGATGGAGTTCCATGCCTGTTGCACTTGATCAGTCAAATACAGGGACGGTTACTGCCAGTTGTGGATGATACTGGAGTTGCCCGATGAGGTGCCATATTCGCTCGAATGGAGACAGATTTGGTGATTACACAGGTCAAGGCAACATGTCAGTTCTCTAGAGAGCATGTTGGGTTACAACTGCGGTATCTGGATGAGCATTATCCATTTGGAAAATACCCCCTGGAATGCTGTTCATGAATGGCAGCACAACAGGTCGAATCACCAGATTGATGCACAAATGTTCAGTCAGGCACTTGGGATAACTACAAGAGTGCTCCTGCTGTCATAAGAAATTGCACCCCAGACCATAATTCCAGGACTAGGTCCAGTGTGTGTAGCATGCAGATAGGTTGGTTGCAGTCCCTCAACTGACCTCCTCCTAAGCAACACATAATCACCACTGGCATTGACGCAGAACCCACTTTCATCTCAAAACACAACAGAACTCCACATTGCCCCTTCAATGAGCTCTTGCTTGGCACCAGTGAAGTCACAAACGGTGGTGGTTTGGGGTCAGTGGAATGCACACTACAGGGCATCAGGCTTGGAGCTGTCCTTGAAGTAACCAATTTATCAGTTTGTCATGTCACTTTGGTGCCAATTTTTGCTCAAATTACTGCTGAAGATGCAGTATGATGCACCAGAGCCATACACCAAACACAATGGTCTTCCCTCTCGGTAATGGCATGTGGCAGTCCAAAGTCTGGTCATCGTGCAACTGTACATTCCCACTGATCACCACTGCCAGCAGTCATGTACAATGGATACATTCCTGCCATGTCTTTCTGCAATATTGTAGAAGGAAAATCCAGCTTCTCACAGCCCTGTTAAATATCATCATTCAAACTGGGTGAGGTGTTGATAATGGTGTCTTTGTCACCTTAAAAGCTTTCCTTACTAACATCAACTCACCACATCCAATCTCAAAGGTAACTAATGCTCATGACTGTTACACCATGTACTGAGAGCAAACCTGATTTGCCTTCTCATAGTGGCACTACTACAGCCACTCTTATGCAACCGGTGCAAAATTTGTATAGACATCATCTTTCAGATGTAGAAACAGGCCTACCAACTTTCGTTTATCACACAACTCCTTCTTGGTATTGAGATTTTTTTTCCATCAATGTATATAAATAACTATTTTATCAGTATGAGAATAAAATCACAGGAAAAATTTCAAAGAGCCCCTTATATCAAAAATCGAAATAAATGTGTACCACATTCAAGATTATTACTGACCGTGACAAAGCAGGAAGTCTTTAACACAGTTTGAAAACTGACAAATAAAATATCAGTAAATCTGGAGGAAATACCAACTTGTCTGATTAAGCACTGTACAGAGAGCCTATTATCACCATTAGCTGATTTTATAAATCAATCACTGAAATCAGGTTGCTTTCCTGACCACTTCAAATATGCTAAATCAGTGCCCCTCTTAAAAAAATGGTGACCATAAAAATATAGGTGCTTATAGGCCACTCTCACTACTTTAGTTCTTTCCAAAAATAATAGAAACGATCATGAAAGATAGACTTATGAGGTATTTAAATAAATACAAGGTCCTTTCCAAAGAACAGGTCAGATTCTGATCTGGAAAAGGCACTGCATCAGCAGCAGCATATCTCAAAGAAACACGGCCTAGAATCACTGCACAAAGTGATGTATGTAAAAGTATATACCTCCATCTAAGACATTTGATACAGTGGATAACAAAGTACAGTTAAATGAACTAGATAAAGTAGCTCCAGCTTGAGCTATGATGAAAAACACGCTTCTGAACCTAATTATATAAAAATAGGTGTACTGCATGGTAGTGTGCTAGATCCAGTACTGTTCCTAATTTACGTTACTGATTTCCCACAAATTATAAAGCATGCACAAATAATATTATTTGCAGATGATTCTAATGTATTGACCACTGACAAGTCATCATAAGTACAAAGAAAAAGTTGATGGAACACTTAATATGGTATTTAAATGGACAACAAACAATAAAATCACACCTCATGTAAAGAAAATGAGCACTTTGGACTCCTATATACACAAAAAAACAGATTATAATAACCTTAAAATAAGTAATGAATTCACACAGTGTGTGGAAAGCACAAACTTTCTTGGAATGTGTGTTGATTGTCCATTAAATAGAAACAGCATGCAACAGTACTTAGTAATAGAATCTGTACAGCATCACATGTCCTCTGAATTCTTACATCAGTATGCTATATTTTGTGTATCAGATCAGTATATTCTGCTGGTATTTGTTCTCTCATTAGTTATGGCATAAATTTTTGTGGACTGAATAGGGGAAAATATCCAAACTATAATCAGACTGCAGAGAAGAGAACTATGTATAATAATCAGGAGTGGCAGCACAGCTCACTGTCCTAAACTTTTTAAAATGCTGTCCCCTGTGAATATATTTTTCAGTGTGTTAACTACACGAAAAAAAACACTATGTTAAAAATTGTTCAGTACATGATTATGAAATTAGAAAGGGCTATAAATTGCATTTGGACAGAAAAAAAATTAAAACTCAGCAGAGTGAATTGTACAATGCCATCATATTTTATAGTAAATTTCCACAACATATAAAAGACATAGATAAGATCTGCTCTTTCAAAAGAAAACTAAAATATTATTTACAAAATACAAGTTTCATACAGTAATGGAATGACTGAATTAAAAAATGTTACTTAATTTAAGAAGTTCTGTATTATAAAATATATAGAAATAATAATTGTGTAAGACTAAAAAAGGTAATTATGGATTAAAAGTAAATTCATTGTCAGTTACTGGTGTAGTGTAAGAAATTAATTTGAAATGTTAATTTGTCTATGATTGTAATGATAATGTGAACAGTTTCACTGATTTACAAACAAATCAATCAATCAAATTTGCATCACCTTAGTAATCCATGGGCCTGACTAACAAGTACATTTTACTTATTATAAAAATTATATTAGGTTACTAAAATGATCTTAATTTTGCTTCTTTGAAAGCACATAATTATCTTTTAATATAAATTGATGTTAGTACATCATAAATCATGTTCTCAGTCAAATGCTGTACCTAATCTTAACCCTTGTCATCAAAACATTACTAACACTCCTCAATAGAAACTCTTCTGCACTACATCATAAAACAAGGCTAATACCTCTGTATGAAAATAGTGGTATAGTATGTCGTAATCCTGTGGGTGAAGGAAACATTCCTCCTAGTGAAGATATCCATTTCTTAAATGAACATTACATAAGAAAAAAAAGTTGAGTGACAAATTGCCAGAGAAAATCTCCAGACATTCAGCATTCACAAACATATGTCCATTATAAATTCAGGTAAATGAACATTGTAGTTGTCTAAAAGATGTTGTATGAATATACATTAAAACAGCCTGAGGTGCATGAGAGATAAATCAATTGTGCAACTCTAGTGAAGTAACTGTGTCCCACTGACAATAATAAACTCACCTTACTCTGTCAGGTGGTAGCAGTAGAATTGTTTCACACACACACACACACACACACACACACACACACACAAATGTAATTGTAATTACAACCATATTTTCACATTGAATGTAATGTATCAAAGTTGATTCTGCTCTTACTGACATCTGAGTACAATGGATATAATACTCTTTTATGCACACTACACATGACGTGTCCTGCAAATAACCAGCTCTGTCATTCTATATAATATAATATTTAAGGATAGTACAAGAAAGTGTAGTTAAAGTGTATATATATGATAGTTGGTGAGGAGGATTATTGAACAGAAAATGAAAATTTTACTTGAATCCTTTCATGAATAATCCTGTTTCTTAATGCTAATACTAAGTTATGATTACAAAATTCTTTATGAAAATCGCACATTTCAGATCACTCTAATACTAATGAGCAAACAAAGCCATTGCAGTTTAGTTCAAAATTGTTCACAGAATCACATATATATTTAGTTCAGTAATCCAGCTGTATATGTGTGATAAATTTTAAAAATTTCAGCCAAATAGTGTTCAGAGATGATAGTTGAACTAAAAGTTGTATTTAAAAATGACTCAATATTTAGTTCAACCTTTTGTACAGTTAAATTAATAACACATTCCTTCAGTGCTGTTAAAGTGAAATATGAACTTTCTGTTTTGTCTGGATCTGTATTTGTTTTGAAATACTACATCTAAAATTGGCGTCTGAAATTTTTTCTGTACCTCAGTAAATTCCTTACTTTTATTATGCCCATATTCACGTCTCTAAATTGATCATTTAAATCAGTTCTCACAAAATCAGACTGCTTAATTATCTCAGAATATAACTCCCCTTTTAAAATTTAGATAACAGATTGCAATTTTGATATTTTCTTGTTTATCTCAAAGCTTTTCCTGTCATGACTCACTAATATGTTCTTCTAATTTATTAACTTGATTTATTTTAGCCTTTGTCTCACCAGGAGCTTTTTCAAACTGGGCATCCCCTTTCATGAAAATCCATCTTTCCATTTAATTCAGCATGCTGAGATCTGAAATCACCATTTGTTTGGCCTGTCATGTCTTTAGTTATATCTAATTTACCTTTTTAATTGGTATTTAACTGCTTTAACTGAACATGATTACTATTTCTCCCTACAAATCACAAATATCTTTTAAAATTTCTGCAGTTTTTCTTGTCAGTACTGGCACACAGTTAAAACAATAACACTACATGCACTACCCTTCCCTAATCCACAACAGTTGCTAACACTTCTTTCTAGAAAAATTCTATTAAAATCCAACCCTGTCTTCACCAAACTCACAATATAACCAAGCAAAATATTTTTACAAATTGTTTTGGCATAAATACAGGTTGCCGAACTGTGTCAAGCAGCACACT
Organism: Schistocerca cancellata; assembly: GCF_023864275.1. Lineage (NCBI taxonomy): Eukaryota > Metazoa > Arthropoda > Insecta > Orthoptera > Acrididae > Schistocerca > Schistocerca cancellata. The sequence goes on from NC_064626.1 coordinate 697,170,507, forward strand.
GCATCATGATATCGAATATGCTGCACCGCTGCAACTTGGTGATACCATGTAGTTATAGAATGCGAAGGGATGCACAACTTTTGAGACTTAAGAACCTGAAACACGTGTGAATGAATCACACTAAAACTTCTACTACTTTGATGATGTATATGAATGAGTGAATGTGTAGTGTGGCGTTTCTGGCATTGGCTCATGTTGTATGATGTTATTCTGCGAATTCATGTTCACTCGAGTGTTGCAGATATTTGTCTCCGTTTGGTTTTGGGCACAATTTTTTTTAAAGGTATTCACTGGACTACAGGTGGTGTTGAGCCACTGCAGAAGATGCTATAGCATCAGAGCATATACAGAGAGACCTCATCACCAACCACAGCTCCAAGAAATACGCCAGACAGATGATTCCTTGAACCCAATAAACAACACTGAAGAGGAAAACATTTAGCTTGGATGTATTTCTTAAACAGTTCTTGTCGGAAGTCTCTAGATGGTCCTTCCTTATGATAGCATCACAAATGACATCATATTTTGTGTGACTGAGTACGAAAACAAAGTAATTTACTAACAAGACTGACTCGATGATTATGCCTGCTGATCAGTTTTGTACCCAAACACAGCAAGCTGTGGAAAATGATGACAACTTTCCAGGGACATTGATATTCATTGATGAGGCAACTTTCCATCGGTCTGGAAACGTGAACTGTGACAATATGGGAGTGTGGAGCTTTGAACTGCCTGAAGTCTGTGTGGAGTTGGAATGGGAGTCATATCCAAGACAAAGGTGTAAGGCCCCTTATTCTCCATCATGCAGACAGTGAAGATGGGGCTCCACCTCACTGTAGCACAACTGTCCATGCTTTTCTCAATAGAGAATTGCCACACTGCTGGATAGAACATGCTAGTCTGGGTAATGCTACTCTGTTGAGCTCCCCAAGATCACCAGATCTCATGACATGATTTCTTCCTGTGGAGTTACGTTAAGCACAAACTTTATGTACCTCCAGTGCCAGCAACACAACCAGAACTGCAGGAATGCATTGCTGCTGCTGTGACACACATCCATGGAACAAGCAACTGAACTTAGGAGTGGAAATGGATTATCTTTTGAAGTGTGGTGGGTGACGAAGTGCACACACACTGACATTTGTGGAATGTACCGGAGACTTCATGAGTGCACCTATCTTTTCATTTATCACCTGCCTTCTTTGTACGTCATGCTGCTGTTGTGTTCTTCAGTCCAGAGACTGGTTTGATGCAGCCCTCCATGCTACTCTATCATGCGCAAGCTTCTTCATCTCCAAGTAACTACTGCAATCTCCAGTTGTTGCATGAATTTTCCTCATACTCTGCACGTAAGTCTTTAGAGAGCATTTTACTGTTTCCAGTGGCCCAGTCAACAAAATATTCCATGAACTTGAAAGAATCATTTAACTTCTATCAATACAGTTTGAACCAAATCAATGAGCCTCGTCCCACACACACCTGTTGTTAGAGTTACATTTGGCTCACTTTGTCCTCCTGAGATCAACTGGAAAAAGGGCCTCTTTAGCAGATCATCTACAGAAAACACTTTCATACTAAAAGAAGGTCCATTTTCCACTTTTGCTGTATTAATTTTATTTGTTTGCAATCAATTTCAGCCTTCTAGGCCATTCTCGAGTGATTTTTCTGGTTCTGCAAGAGAAAACTACACCTTACATATTGAAACTTATGTTTACTATTCCTTTTGGTTCATAAATGCTGTCCTGTTGATTCGACTACTTGACATTTACAAAGGTGCAGAATAGAATCGCTTTCTTGTTGTTTTGACAGCTTTATATTTACAAAGATGTTATAAATTTGTAAATGTCAAGCTGTCAAACCAATGAGAGAACATTTATCAACCAAAACAAATAGAAAACACTAATTTAAAGGTGCTAACATTTCAATATGTAAGGCATACTTTTCTACTGCAGAACCACAGAGTTACTTGAGAATGCCTAGAAGGCTAGAACTAGCTGTGAACAAGTAAAATTAATACAGCAAAAGTGGAAAATGCCACTTCCTTTTAATAAATTCATTGCTGTGGTATCCAAAAAACTTTCATACTAAAATTGCTTATATATTCGTTTTGTAATGACGATATATAGCCTATTGACTTAACAAGAGAAACTGTTGAGTGGTCTTCAGTCCAGACACTGGTTTGATGCAGTTCTCCATGCTACACTATCCTGTGCAAGCTTCTTCATCTCCCAGAACCTACTGCAACCTGCATCCTTCTGAATCTGCTTAGTGTATTCATCTCTTGGTCTCCCTCTATGATTTTTACCCTCCACACTGCCCTCCAATACTAAATTGGTGATCCCTTGATGCCTCAGACATGTCCTACCAACCGATCCCCTCTCCTAGTCAAGTTGTGCCACAAGTTCCTCTTCTCCCCAGTTCTATTCAGTACCTCCACCATAGTTATGTGATCTACCCATCTAATCCTCAGCATTCTTCTGTAGCACCACATTTTGAAATCTTTTATTCTCTTCTTGTCTAAACTAGTAATACATGGCTACATTCCATACAAATACTTTCAGAAATGACTTTCTGACACTTAAATCTATACACGATGTCAACAAATTTCTCTTCTTCAGAAGCGCTTTCGTTGGCATTGCCAGTCTACATTTCATGTCCTCTCTACTTTGACCATCATCAGTTATTTTGCTCCCCAAATAGCATTTCCCAATCTGATTCCCTCAGCTACACCTGATTTAATTCAACCACACTCCATTATCGTTGTTTTGCCCTTATTGATGTTCCTCTCATATCCTCATTTCAAGTCATACAGTTGTAAATATACTGCTTTGAAACTCTATGAATCAATTAGGTTAATCTTTTATATGCTGGAAGATAATGACATAAAACAATTTCTTCTTCTCTTCAATAAATATACCAACACTTCTCACATATGTTTTTTATGTATTCTTAAAAACCACTACAATGATCTTCGTATGACAAATACTTAATCTTCATAATAAAATCGAGAACATTACTAATCTGTTCAGAATTCTGGATGAGAATTGACAGTTCAGAATGACAGATTAACTCATTTGTTTTTACACAGAAGACAATCATTATTTAGTTTACTGTAATAAATTCTTGGCAAATATGCTACTCTAATGTAGACCTTTCCACAACTGTTCATAGCACTTTTCAAATGATGAACCATGGAATGTTCAGCTGTCATGACACAAATTGTGCACTGCTTGAGGATCGCACATTGCATTCAACAGTAACTTCTACAGCAATTTTTGGCGCATTTGCCTATTAGCCTCTCCCAGCAACAATTCTCAAATCGCCAGTTCATTCAAACTTCTGAATCATGTTCTTCAGCCCCAGTGCCAAAAGAGGACCTCTCTGTATTCCTTTAATGCGTCAATACTCATGAACAGCTGCAGCATTATTAATGTTATTGTGATAAAACAGCTTTCTGAGTAAAGTTCTGTTCACTTGTCCACACCCATTTTGATGATCTCCAACTGTAGTGCATGCTGATGCTCATATTTCAACCCTATGCTGCCATACCAGTACTCACACCTAACTGCAAGTCATGAAAATAACAAAGTCGGGTACCTCTTCTGTCAACTGGCCACAACTGGAGAAAAAGCACAACACACACACACACACACACACACACACACACACACACACACATATATATATATATATATATATATATATATATATATACACACACAGGTTTTGTGTAACCCATACTCTCATAATGTGACTTAATCACAGAACACAAGTCCATCTGTGACACCACTGACCTCCATCTGCACTTGGAAATCAATACATAATTGTCTCCATTTTGATTTATTGGCTGGTTGTAGCACCTGTTGTATTTTAATTCTCTCTAAGCCTTGAACTGCAGAAGCTTGCACAAAACAGTTCACATTGTTGGTTGCGACACATTTCCTATTCCGCTGGCATGACACATGGCTTTCCTGGGGCTCCTTTGTTTTCTATCATGGATGCTACCATTTTTAACACTAACATCAGTGATGAACAACAACGGCAGCTTTCCACTGTTTCACTGTTGTCAACCTAAAACGTGAGAGTTAACCTTTTAGTCTATATGTGTATTTCTGAAACAAAGTCATTACTGTAGTCACAGGAATACTTTCTTTTTGTCCTTTTGATTTTGAATCACCTGTAGTTCACATTTCAGTGAAACATCAAAATCAAACATATTTGAAATTAGGCAAGAAACTTGTTACTTGACCACCTTCAGGTTCAATTCCTAGTACTTCCTCAGATATTTTCTCAGGTAGGAAGGTCTGGTGTGGGGTCCACTCAGCCCCTGTGAGCCAAATTAGGAGCCACTTGAATAAAGAAGTAGTGGCATCATCAGGATTCATCTACTGGCAATAGCAGTTGGAGAGACTGGTGACATACTGACCATATGTCCCACAAACATAGATCACTCTACATATTGTTTTGTAGGTAACACTTGGCTAGTCAGAATAGGCGTAAGGCCTAACCTATGAGTGGTGTGTGCTTTGCTAACTTATTACCTCATGTGGGGCAGAAATGTTAATGGTATGGCATGGTGACAATCATCAGTTTCTGGAACATAATCTGGTTTGAATCATTTTGATCTTAAATTGGAAAAAAATGCGCTACTAAAATATGCACCTGCTTGTAAAAGATACCAGCTTTCATGTATTCCCTTTTCATTATTCCAGCAGCATTATAAACCATATACAGTATGAAAAAAACTCAAGAATTAATAAAAAGGACAGTAATAAGATATGTTGCATTTGGGAAAGGGCTGAAAAGATGACAACACACACACAAATAAAGATATTGTAATTTTAATTTAGCATTGTCCCAATATTATCATTTTTTTTCTGTACTCCTCAACAAAATCTGACATTTCCTCTATACACCATATGCATGCTGGCAAACAATATACCATAGTTCAACATAAACTGAAGTATTTAAATACAAGAAGGCTGAAAACATTTCAGGTGACCCATAAGAATCCAAATGGTTCATTGCTCATGTGTTTGCAACCAATGTGTTATTAAAGTATGAGCCAAAGCACCTGGAGGTGGAATCCAAATTTCACTTGAATTTTTTAAAACTTCCTTGTTTTTCTGAGTTACACGCTGCACAGCGTTTCTAACTTGGTCTGGTGTAAACCACTTGGCATCTTCCAATTCTTCATGATCAATGGAGAGCTAAACAAAATTACAAAACATTGGGTGAGTAAACAATTAAAAGAGGAGCACCATATTAATGAGACTGTTTATCTTTCAAGTAAAAATCTCATAATACATACAAAGCTATAAGCGATTTTTCAGCAGAATAACTCATCATTTATTTAAGGTCACTTTTAACAGAAAAATGTAATCTTATAACTATTTGTAGACAAATACCATCTGCATAATTGCAAGGAGACATGAAGAATGGCCAGTAATCACCTTCAGGTGGCAAAAGTCCAAGTACTGCTGATACATTTAAAAGTAGAGAAAACAGTATCTGGTTTTCACCTAGTACTATCCAGGCTTTGAATGCTTCAATACCTCATGCTGCCATGGCCACGACTTAAAGGCAAATCCTGAAATGAGATTATCTCTCCCAGGTATCCTTCCAACACCACCCACCACCACATCCTGTCACCATCTAAGCTCCAAATCAAAACATATAATATTGCGGAATTATAATCTCTGCCTCCAGGTTGCTACACCTGCAATCATTCCTGCTGTAAAATCTGTAACATGCACTCACATCCGCTACCATTTATTCCAAACCCAACCATTGGTAAATACAACAACATCAAGTGATGTAACATGTGAAACCATACATGTTGTTTATCAAGAACATATGTTCACTGTATTAGATTAGATTAGATTAATACATGACATTTTATATAGTAACTATAAAACTTAGCAATGTTTCTTCATTGCTAAATTTGTACAGGAATTAAATATACACTTAATCTGGGGTATCCCATGGAAAAGTGTCAGGTCACAAATCTCAGCTTATCATTGTGACTTCACCCATTTCAAGGTACAGAAATATGTATCAGAATAAATCATATAGAATATGAATGAAAAAGACTTCTTTGTTTTCATTACTGGTTCCTGTTGTTTTAAAGGTTTTTTCAGTTATAATCAATACAATTACAAAATTTCAAATACACAACATTTTTTATTTCTGGATACTGGTTTTCTGAACCATCCGTTTGTGAAAGGGAAACACACAACTTGCCATGTGAAATACACTCTGATTATAAATCCATTCCAATGTATTTGAATGTCTGAGTTTGCCATTATTGCAGCTGAAATCATGACTGAGAATTCAATTCAATTAAAATGAATGGGTAAATCGCTTGGGATCAGTAAATCAGTCAATAACTTTAATAGCTGATGTCCATCAGAATGTTTATTAGAATATCATGTAAAAATATGAATTAAATTGGTCAAACACTTTGAGATTTTTGGAAACAACGTTAATCAACATTTCTCCTTTTATGTATTAGTACAGATGACCACAGTTAAACTGGCGGAGTACATGAAACGACAAAGGAGAACTGTCCACCTTGGGCACAACCCCTACCCAATTACTGAGCTAGTCAAGGAACTCGAGTGCCTGCTACACAACATGGATCATTTGGATTATCCCACGCAGTACTATCTTTTTGAATGCCAGAGATGTGAACTTGTGCTCCATTAACTATCACCTTCCCCTTTTACCTGATTGATAGGTTTTTTTTTTTAGTACTATTATGAGTTACTAGCCATCATCTCTTACACATTGTATCTCTTACACATTGCAAAATTAGAAGTTCTTCAGTGGAACAGGACCTCTCAAGGAGAAACTTCTTCAGTTTGCTTTCAATTTTAACTTTGCTGTCTGTCAAACATTTTATACCATTGGGTAACTGATAAAAAAAATCCCATTTTTGTGCTAAAGAAAACCTTAATATTGAGTAATGGATGTCATTTTTTCTTCTGCTATCGTAATTATGTACATCATTGTTCCCTTTGAACTGCAGTGGATTATTTACAACAAACATACTGAGAGAACAAATATACTGTGAAGCAGTAGTCAAAATGAGTAACACCTTAAACAGAGGTCTACAAGATATTATTCTTACTGCATATTTTTAGCAATGAAGACTTTTTTCCTTAAAAATGACTTACCAAAGAACTTTATTTCATATGACATTAATGAATGAAAATACTATCCAGTTTAATGATTTCTCTCTTCCTAAAATTTGCAACGATTCAAAGTAAATGTGGCTGAGCTAAGTTGTATTAGGAATTCCGAAATGAGTTTTAACTAGTTTAAATTCTCATTGATACGGACACCTAAAATTTTTGACATTTCCACCCTAGTTGTTATTTCCTCCCCATGTCTCACATTTATCACTGGTGAAGCACCTCTAGATGTGCAGAACTGAATATGTTGTGTCTTTTTGAAACTGAGAATGAGACTATTCACAAACAACAACTCAATAATACTTCTAAGAACATTACTTACCATTTCTTCTGTTGCTGTATGTTTGATTGGACTGATAACAATACATTAGTGGCATCAGAAAAAAGAACAAGGTAATTTACATATATGAAAAACAATAGTGGTCCTGAGATTCAGCCTTGTGGAACTCCATAAATTATTTCTTTCCAGTCAGAAGTATCTCACCTGCTTACATTGGTTGAGTTATTAAGCATAATGTTCTGCATTAAGAAATTGTTATTAAACATATCTGCTACCTCTACTTGATTATTTACAGCCCTTCCATTAAAATCAATAGTGATGTTATCCTCTTGTTAGTTTTGTTAATTATTCCAATCAGAAAATTTCACTTTCATATAAATTCTTGGGGGTCTTCAGGAATCCACATGGACATTTACAACTGCCCTCTCATAAAGTCGTACCTATTATTTTGCCATTTTATAGTTATACAGTTTTTGGTTAAACAAACATACTTCATTGACTATTGTATCTTTCTATATTTCTTTGGTGTTTTATGTTAATGTGTAAAATTTAACAGTCTCATGATTTTCTAATTTTTGTAATATGTGCCTCTTTAGACAAGTGTCACATAAAAACCACAGTCAAAGGCAAGCATTTGGTACTTAAACATCATGTTGTTTTCATAAGTCGTGGATTAGTTTTCAATTGTTACAGCTACTGTATCATCATTTAATATGTTAATATTTTGTTGTTGGTTCTGATCTTCAAATCTGAACTTGTTAAAATAATGAATAAGAAGAAAAATGAAATGCCAAGTCTATTGTAATGTGTATATTAGTTAATAACAATTCACTACATACAGTCATCAAGAAGAAGCAAGGCAAAAGAGGAAAATTGACAAAACTACAGCATACGAAACAAATCAATAAGTTACACATTATGTCTTTGACCACCCTGTTTACTTCCTGCGAAGAAACAAACAGTTGTGAAAGCTCTTTCTACTTCTGAGGCAGAACTTGGAATTCTGATGAAGGTAAGTAATGGCCAGCCATTCTGTCTCCTTGCAATTTTAAAATTTTCTCAAGTGAATTTTCCTTCTGATATTTACCATCTGTTCTTCTGCAGCTGCAGTGCAACCAATCATGAGACTATTTATTGGAAAAGCCCAGTGTTGAGAGCTAACATACTGTATGGCTTCTACTGCAATACCTACTTCCTCGGCTACTTCTCTTCTAATATTTTCTTCAATGGACTCACCTGTAAAGCATATTTTTTTTAAATTGTTACTCATATTATTAATAAAGCCTGGAAACAGTCACATGCCACTTTCCAATCCGCAATGAAGAAAAAGATGTGCAATGACTTAAACAATGCAACAGTGAATTCAGGTTACAAAAAAGAAAGACAATAGAACACTTTTCTGTTGGCATATGTTTGTATTCCCACACACTTTCTGTACAAAATTAATGTTGTCCTCTTAAGCAGGAAAATGACACTATTAAACAAAGGTATCAATGAGCAAAGTAACAACCGTCTAGTATTAAGAATCTAATATTTGCCTTCTTGTGAAAGTACCTACTGGCCAACATCAAAACTAGAGGCTGAACACTGATTAAAAATGAAACTTTGATTCTTCATGGGTATTTAAGTTCAGTAATCATCTTATAGAGTATGGCTATCAATTCTAGGTCATGAAAAATATTAGAAAAATGGTTTGTTTTGCCTGTTCACTACAGTAATTTTCTTGTGGATTGGCAAACTCTCTCATGATGATTTCAAATCTGATTAGACACCATAATGTCTGAGGAGCAAAATGAGCCACAATGTGCACTAACAATAAGAATTAGTACTGCCTATCTAGGTGTAGAGATTATATTAAATATTAACTATCATAAAAGATAGTACACAGGTAATTTAGAGTTACACTTGGTTAACTAATGGCAGTCACTTCCAAGCCTGAAAGACCCAGAAGCCATTGCAATACAATCTTTGCTTGTATGTAGACTGAGCCGTGTATATATTCAGTTCTCTTATTCAGAAGAAGGCAGAGATGAGCTGAACATACCATGAACCCCATTTTGTTGAAGATGAGCAAATTTTGACCATTACCCATAGAATGTTACTGGGCCATTGAATTATTGCTGGAGTATTACATGTAAGTAGAAAGAAAGAAGGCTAAACAATGCTGTAATCAGTATAGTCTTTTACTACCAGAATACATAGGTTTCATTAGCAATAAGGATACTGCACTTAAAGTAATGATATGAAAGAAATCTCAGATAAACAACAAAGTATGATTTTAAAAATAAATACAAGGTACTTCTTGAAACAATACTGGTATACTGGTACACCGCACCACCCTCACACCATATGGAGCAGTTACAAAAACCTGACAAAAATAAATAACGTAACAGAATAATACAGAGTCACCCAGAGGTGTGGAACTGTCCTTCCAAAAATAATAACAAGTGAATGACAGAAATTTATAGTAGTATGAGTGAATGAGAGGTGTAAAACCTATGAAGCTGTTACTAACACGGCAGCCATTTTGTAATACCCCATCTTGGATCAAACTTAAGTTTCAAATGGAAAGAGGAACACATGACTTATCAAACAGATAGGGAATTAAACGAGAAAAACAATGGTGCCTCTCATATGAGCAGAGCTTTACTCATTCTTGGGTTATGTTGCGCATTGTACAGAACAGGGCACATGCTGATAACAACACAAAGGCTACAGGACTTGTCATCCAGCATGTTTTTAAGGTAGTTGTTTTCCACTTAACCCATTCCCTGAAGACTTTAACCAACATACGTATTACAATATGATAACAAGCATCAAAAGTCTGCTCACTGAGGTGGACAAGATTTCTGATCTTCATTCTGCACTTCACTGCATGCACAGCTGCCTTCACATGCATTTACAAGTAGAAATGTAATGATCATAAATTGGGGAACATGGCAACCAGTCCTCTGGATCTCTATGACTTATCCATCCTCAGGGATAATAAACCTCCAAGTAATCCCTGACAGCTAGCCCATGAGGTGCCACCATGCTGAAAGGAAGTTGGAATTGTACCATTTCACACAGCAGCGTTAGCAGTACATCTTCATGTAACAACTGCAGATAGTGGGCTGCTGTTAATGTATCATGAATGAAGAAGGGCTCAAAAATATGGGAATTCTGTATTCCACTTTAATTGCTTTCAATGTGCCAACTACCTTTGATGGAGCCATCCTGTGAGGGTTGGCATCCTGCCAGTTTCTGTGATTCTGTTTATTTACATCTCTTTTAATACAAAAATTAGCTTCATCTGTAAACAATATGTCATAGAGGGAATGATGATTTCGTCCAGCTTATGTTCACCCACTCAGCAGCTTAACTCGAAGACTTGGATTGTTCTTGGTGATAAGCAACACTTGCATTTTGTAAGAGCACCATTTACATTTGGCCAAAATTCGCATTAGTGATTTATATTGACCCCAGTTTCCAGCAAGATGCAGTGAATACTGTGGTTTGGACTCTTGCTTGCACAACCAGTATCTACAATATTTAACCATTCCCTTGAAGGAGGTTAGTTTCCAGATATGCTTAAGTATGCAGTAGTTAAGCAACTATTCAAAAAAGGCAAAAAAGGACATGAGAAACTATAATCCAGTTTATCAAAAATGTTTGAAAAGATAGTCACAATACAAATTCAAAATTCTTTAGAAAAATTTAAAATAACCTCAAAAAATCAGTATAGCTATAAATGAAAGAAGAACCACAGTATCTGCAATAAACCATTTTTCAGATAAAATTAACTTATCGCCAGACAACTCACTGCATGCCACAGGAATTTTTTATGACCTATCAAAGGTGAATCACTCCTTGTTACCCTGTAAACAGGAAAAAAATATGGAATTAGGGGCACTGTATTATAAATGATCTACCACTTACTACTGAGTGTCGGTTTGTTTGCAGATGACATATCTGTAATCATTGAAAGTAACAGCACTGACAAAATTCCTAAAACTGTATTAAGTAGAAAAAAAATAGATACTTGGTTTGATTTAAATGGATTAAAATTAAACATGGAAAAAGACTCAGTTGATGCAATTTCAAAAAGAACAAGCAGAATTAAATAATGGTCAGATCAATCACAAAAACCAGGAAGCTAGCTGTGTGGAATTCCTAGGATTGCAGCTGGATAAAAATCTGTCATGGGGCTCACACATACTTTACCTTGGAAATAAATTAAATAGCCTAGCATTAGCAATGAGGATATTGTACATTGCTACATAAGAAAAGTAGTATATCACTGCTACTTCAAATTAATAATAAGATATGGAATTGTAATTTGGGTTAATTCAAACCATGTGTCAAATACTGAAACTTCAGAAAACCATCATTAGAAACATGCACAATGTAGAGTAAAGAAAAGAAAAGTCATCTACTCCTAAAAAAACTAAGTACATTAAGTGTTCCCTCACTATACATCTATGAGCTGATTATCTTTTTACATAGTAACCCCTATTTATTTGCAGCAAATCATTTTCAGCATGATTACAACTCCAAAAATCAAAATAATTTTATGCTGCCTGCCCACTGTTTAAAACTTTATGCTCAAACTCCACAGTATATGGGTATGAAAATTTATAACAAACTGAAAGGAAGATAATTGCTCAGTATAAATTTAGAGACACTGAAAAAGACCTTCCATGAGAAACTAGTGCAAAAATGTTACTATTCAGCAGAAGAATTCATTAAGGACAACCTGAAGATTTGAGCTGGAGAGAGCATGTACTTAGGAATGTTAATTTTTAAAAGTTTGTTACTTTTTAAGAAAAAATATTAGTTGTATACTAATTACATATCCAGTAATATTAATGATATTATATGAAAAATTGTAGACCATTTTTTGTGTTTTGATGAGTCTCCTGTACATTAAGTCAATGACTTGAAATTGTATGTTACAGCACAATAAACTTCTATTCTGTTCTATTCTATTCTAGTGCACAATGCCAGACCATTGGTAAGTGTTGCTTCATCAGTAGCCATTTTTGATTGTTCAATTTTCAGTTGTCTGTGACAGAGCAAGTTTCACAGAATTTTGCAAGATGTTTCACCATCACATGCGGATAATGTGTGGTATGTCTGGGAGGTGGGTGGGATTGGTTGTAATCCTCTGTGATAACACGGATGCCCCTTTCTCCTGATATCAGGATGATCTCAAGACATTCAGCTTGTGTTAATGTCATCATCTTACATCTCATCTGCAGGGGAGAAACATCTTTCCACTTCAAAATTACAATTTTTATTCAAGATGACAGTTTCCAAAATGCCCTCCAAGTTGGTAACATAGCCTCACACCTACGCACCACTGTGTAACGTGTTATTATAAAATAAGAAGGAAGAAAGTTAGAACTGTTGAAATTGACACAATTAGAGATGTAATATGTAAATCTACATATATAGTATATAGCTATACTCCGCAAGTCACCTGATCATGTAAGGCAGAGGGTACTATATGTATTGTTCCAGCTGTTTGTAGAAGACAAGTTGTTTCATTAGATTAACTGGTTGATGAAGTGGCCAAGTTAGAGCACCGTGGGGGGAAAAAACCATTAACTGGAGATAATTTAGAGTAACAAAAGAAAACCTACATAAAAAAAGGAATAACCCAGAAAAAAAATGGCTAGCATGAATCCACCAAACTAATGAGTTGAACAATCCACTGACAAGGGGTAAGACTTTAGTGAGATGACATACAGAAAGGCCCTCTCTAGTACAACTACAATGGTCAGTGTTATACTGATCTCAGTGAAGAGCTATCAAATGCACTGGCAGTTTCAACCACAATTACACCAATTTTCTACAAAGTTGTGGCCTATAGCCTTTTGACTTACAAGGGTAGTAATCATAATTGTATAGAATGTAATTTTATGTATATAAATTGAACTGTTTACATAGATTTACATTTTATAATCAATTATTTAACACTGTGACAAATAAAAGAAAAAGAAAATATGGAACCAGCAGAAATCAAACCTAGGCTGCCAAACAACAAGTTTCCAAGTCTGTGCTTTTAACCATTGGCTACAGTGCCTGCCTCTCTTTTTTGCATGAATTTTCCTCATCTCTGCACGTAAGTCTTTAGAGAACATTTTACCTTTTCCAATGTCCCAATCAACAAAATATTCCATGAACTTGAAAGGATCATTTAACTTCTATCAATACAGTTTGAACCAAATCAATGAGACTTGTCCCACATACACCTGTTGTTAGAGTTACATTTGGCTTACTTTGTCCTTCTGAGATCAACTGGAAAAGGGCCTCTTTAGCAGATCATCTGCAGAAAACACTTTCATATTAAAAGAAGGTCTATTTTCCACTTTTGCTTTATTAATTTTATTTGTTTGCAATTAATTTCAGCCTTCTAGGCCATTCTCAAGTGATTTTTCTGGTTCTGCAAGGGAACACTACATCTTACATACTGAAGCTTATGTTTACTATTCCTTTTGGTTCACAAATGCTGCCTTGTTGGTTTGACTGCTTGACATTTACAAAGGTACAGAATAGAATTGCTTTCTTGTTGGTTTGACAGCTTTATATTTACAAAGATGTTATAAATTTGTAAATGTCAAGCTGTCAAACCAATGAGAGAACATTTATCGACCATAACAAATAGAAAACACTAATTTAAAGGTGCTAACATTTCAATATGTAAGGCATACTTTTCTACTGCAGAACCACAGAGTTACTTGAGAATGCCTAGAAGGCTAGAACTAGCTGTGAACAAGTAAAATTAATACAGCAAAAGTGGAAAATGCCACTTTCTTTTAATAAATTCATTGCTGTGGTATCCAAAAAACTTTCATACTAAACTTGCTTATATATTCGTTTTGTAATGACGATATATAGCCTATTGACTTAACAAGAGAAACTGTTGAGTGGTCTTCAGTCCAGACACTGGTTTGATGCAGTTCTCCATGCTACACTATCCTATGCAAGCATCCTCATCTCCCAGTACCTACTGCAACCTGCATCTTTCTGATTCTGCTTAGTGTATTCATCTCTTGGTCTCCCTCTACGATTTTTACCCTCCACGCTGCCCTCCAATACTAAATTGGTGATCCCTTGATGCCTCAGAACATGTCCTACCAACCGATCCCTTCTCCTAGTCAAGTTGTGCCACAAGTTCCTCTTCTCCCCAATTCTATTCAGTACCTCCTCCATAGTTATGTGATTTACCCATCTAATCCTGAGCATGCGTCTGTAGCACCACATTTCAAAAGCTTCTATTCTCTTCTTGTCCATACTATTTCTCATCCACGTTTTACTTCCTTACATGGCCACATTCCATACAAATACTTTCAGAAACGACTTCTTGACAGTTAAATCTATACTCGATGTTAACAAATTTCTCTTCCTCAGAAACACGTTCCTTTCCATTGCCAGTCTACATTTTATATCCTCTCTAGGATCCTCTTTAGGAATATAAAAAAAGGGAGGAAGGTTTATCTGTTTAGCAAGAGTAATAGAAGGCAGATTTCAGACTACCTAACAGATCAAAACGAAAATTTATGTTCTGACACTGACAATGTTGAGTGTTTATAGAAAAAGTTCAAGGCAATCGTAAAATGCATTTTAGAAAGGTACGTGCCGAGTAAAACTGTGAAGGATGGGAAAAACCGACCGTGGTTCAACAACAAAGTTAGGAAACTACTGCGAAAGCAAAGAAAGCTTCACTCCAAGTTTAAACACAGCCAAAACCTCTCAGACAAACAGAAGCTAAACGATGTGAAAGTTAGCGTAAGGAGGGCTATGCATGAAGCGTTCAGTGAATTCGAAGGTAAAATTCTATGTACCGACTTGACAGAAAATCCTAGGAAGTTCTGGTCTTACGTTAAATCAGTAAGTGGCTCGAAACAGCATATCCAGACACTCTGGGATGATGATGGCATTGAAACAGAGGATGACACGCGTAAAGCTGAAATACTAAACACCTTTTTTCAAAGCTGTTTCACAGAGGAAGACCACACTGCAGTTCCTTCTCTAAATCCTTGCACAAACGAAAAAATGGCTGACATCGAAATAAGTGTCCAAGGAATAGAAAAGCAACTGGAATCACTCAACACAGGAAAGTCCATTGGACCTGACAGGATACCAATTCGATTCTACACAGAGTATGCGAAAGAACTTGCCCCCCTTCTAACAGCCGTGTACCGCAAGTCTCTGGAGGAACGGAAGATTCCAAATGATTGGAAAAGAGCACAGGTAGTCCCAGTCTTCAAGAAGGGTCGTTGAGCAGATGCGCAAAACTATAGACCTATATCTCTGACGTCAATCTGTTGTAGAATTTTAGAACATGTTTTTTGCTCGAGTATCATGTCGTTTTTGGAAACCCAGAATCTACTCTGTAGGAATCAACATGGATTCCGGTAACAGCGATCGTGTGAGACCCAACTCGCTTTATTTGTTCATGAGACCCAGAAAATATTAGATACTGGCTCCCAGGTAGATGCTATTTTCCTTGACTTCCAGAAGGCGTTCAATACAGTTCTGCACTGTCACCTGATAAACAAAGTAAGAGCCTATGGAATATCAGACCAGCTGTGTGGCTGGATTGAAGAATTTTTAGCAAACAGAACACAGCATGTTGTTATCAATGGAGAGACGTCTACAGACATTAAAGTAACCTCTGGCATGCCACAGGGGAGTGTTATGGGACCATTGCTTTTCACAATATATATAAATGACCTAGTAGATAATGTCAGAAGTTCCATACGGCTTTTCATGGATGATGCTGTAGTATACAGAGAAGTTGCAGCGTTAGAAAATTGTAGCGAAATGCAGGAAGATCTGCAGCAGATAGGCACTTGGTGCAGGGAGTGGCAACTGACCCTTAACATAGACAAATGTAATGTATTGCGAGTACATAGAAAGAAGGATCCTTTACTGTATGATTATATGATAGCAGAACAAATACTGGTAGCAGTTACTTCTGTAAAATATCTGGGAGTATGCGTGCGGAACGATTTGAAGTGGAATGATCATATAAAATTAATTGTTGGTAAGGCGGGTACCACGTTGAGATTCATTGGGAGAGTCCTTAGAAAATGTAGTCCATCAACAAAGGAGGTGGCTTACAAAACACTTGTTCGACCTATACTTGAGTATTGCTCATCAGTGTGGGATCCGTACCAGATCGGGTTGACGGGGGAGAAAGAGAAGATGCAAAGAAGAGTGGCGCGTTTCGTCACAGGGTTATTTGGTAACCGCGATAGCGTTACGGAGATGTTTAGCAAACTCAAGTGGCAGACTGCAAGAGAGGCGCTCTGCATTGCGGTGTATCTTGCTCGCCAGGTTTCAAGAGGGTGCATTTCTGGATGAGGTATTGAATATATTGCTTCCCCCTACTTATACCTCCCGAGGAGATCACGAATGTAAAATTAGAGAGATTCGAGCGCGCATGGAGGCTTTCAGACGTCGTTCTTCCCGCGAACCATATGCGACTGGAACAGAAAAGGGAGGTAATGACAGTGCCACGTGAAGTGCCCTCCGCCACACACCATTGGGTGGCTTGCGGAGTGTAAATGTAGATGTAGATGTACTTCGACTGTCATAAGTTATTTTGCTCCCCAAGTAGGAAAATTCATTGACGACTTTAAGCGTCTCATTTCCTAATCTAATACCCTCAGCATCACCCGATTTAATTCAATTACATTCCATTATCCTTGTTTTGCTTTTGTTGATGTTCATCTTATATCCTCCTTTCAAGACACTGTACATTCCGTTCAGCTGCTCCTCCAGGTCCTTTGCTGTCTCTGACAGAATTACAATGTCATCGGCAAACCTCAAAGTTTTTATTTCTTCTCCATGAATTTTAATTCCTACTTCTAATTTTTCATTTGTTGCCCTTACTGCTTGCTCAGTATACAGATTGAATAACATCGGGGATAGGCTACAACCTTGTCTCACTCCTTTCCCAAACACTACTTCTCTTTCATGCCCCTCGACTCTTATAACTGCCATCTGGTTTCTGTACAAGTCGTAAATAGCCTTTCGCTCCCTGTATTTTACCCCTGCCACCTTCAGAATTTGAAAGAGAGTATTCCAGTCACCATTGTCTAAAGCTTTCTCTAAGTCTACAAATGCTAGAACTGTAGGTTTGCCTTTCCTTAATCTATTTTCTAAGATAAGTCATAGGGTCAGTATTGCCGTATGTGTTCCAACATTTCTACGGAATCCAAACTGATCCTCCCCGAGGTCGGCTTCTACCAGTTTTTCCATTCGTCTGTAAAGAATTCGTGTTAGTATTTTGCAGCCTTGGCTTATTAAACTAATATTTTGGTAATTTTCACATCTGTCAACACCTGCTTTCTTTGGGATTGGAATTATTATATTCTTCTTGAAGTCTGAGGGTATTTCGCCTGTCTCATACATCTTGCTCACCATATGGTAGAGTTTTGTCACTGCTGGCTCTCCCAAGGCTATCAGTAGTTCTAATGGAATGTTGTCTACTCCCAAGGCCTTGTTTTGGTTTAGGTCTTTCAGTGCTCTGTCAAACTCTTCACGCAGTATCATATCTACATCCTCTT
Organism: Schistocerca cancellata; assembly: GCF_023864275.1. Classification (NCBI taxonomy): domain Eukaryota; kingdom Metazoa; phylum Arthropoda; class Insecta; order Orthoptera; family Acrididae; genus Schistocerca; species Schistocerca cancellata. The sequence continues at coordinate 697,188,545 of NC_064626.1, forward strand.
CCATTTCCAGAATATTGTCCTCAAGTACCTTGTACAGTCCCTCCATATACTCCTTCCACCTTTCTGCTTTCTCTTCTTTGCTTAGAACTGGGTTTCCATCTGAGCTCTTGATATTCATATAAGTGGTTCTCTTTCCTCCAAAGGTCTCTTTAATTTTCCTGTACGCAGTATGTATCTCACCCCAAGTGAGATATGCCTCTACATTCTTACATTTGCCTTCTAGCCATCTTTGCTTAGCCATTTTGTACTTCCTGTCAATGTCATTTTTGTACTCCTTTTCGCCTGCTTCATTTACTGCATTTTTATATTTTCTCCTTTCATCAATTAAATTCAATATATCTTCTGTTACCCAAGGATTTCTACTAGCCCTCATCTTTTTATCTACTTGATCCTCTGCTGCCTTCACTATTTCATCCCTCAAAGCTACCCATTCTTCTTCTACTCTATTTCTTTCCCCCATTCCTGTCAATTGTTCCCTAATGTTCTCCCTGAAACTCTCTACAACCTCTAGTTCTGTCAGTTCATCCAGATCCCATCTCCTTAAATTCCCACTTTTTTGCAGTTTCTTCAGTTTTAAGCTAGAGTTCATAACCAATAGATTGTGGTCAGAGTCCACATCTGCCCCTGGAAATGTCTTACAATTTAAAACCTGGTTCCTAAATCTCTGTCTTACCATTATATAATCTATCTGAAGCCTTTGAGTATCTCCAGGCCTCTTCCTTGTATACAACCTCCTTTTATGATTCTTGAACCAAGTAGTAATCATGACTAAATTGAATATACAGGGTGAGGCAGAAAAGACAGATGTTTATAGAACAGATAATATTCTGGCTCAGGTAGTAGGCATTGGAAGAATAATGCGGTCATGGTGTTTGGTAGCTCATGCCATTTAGTTCAGTCGAGGTCATGGAGCTGTGGACTGCACAACATCATATGTTTCCTTATGATAATTTTGTACATAACAATGATTCTATCATTGCAGTTCAGCACAAGTTTCATCGCCATTCCAATCTTGCAAGACACGATAGTGTTCCCACTCGTAACACGACCTTATGTTGGACTAAATCACTTTGTTTATGAGGAACAATGATGAATAGAAAACTGCCATGGGTTCCTCACTCAGTAAACACTGCAGAAAATGTTGAAAGAGTTCAGCAACCCATACACCATAAACCTGGTCAATCTGCTAGGAGACATTCTGTTGAACTGTGCCTCAGTAATCGATCAGTAAGGCAAATTTTGCTTATTGATCTAGGATTTCATCCCAACAAAATGGTCATGGTGCAAAAATTGATCCCTAGAGATTACGTACAGCAGCTAAATTTCGCTCAAGAAATGGACATCATTTTGTTTATGAGTGATGAAGCTCATTTTCATTTGAATGGCATGGCAAATCAGAAGACTGTCATTACTGGGTCAGTAAAAATCCAGAATTAGTGCTTGAGAGACCATTACATAGTCCCAATGTGACTGTTTGGTGTGCTGCAACTGGTGCAAATGTTACTGGTCCACACTTTTTCCAAGATGATAACGGGAACACTGTAACTGTAACATCAGACTGTTATAGACAGATGATCATTGAGTTCTTCCCACCTAAACCAAGAAGAAGACATAGTCCTATCTGGCAAGTTCGGTTTCAGCAAGCCGTCATTTCCCGGTTTGTTGACATTAGTTGGCCCCCTCATTCCCCAGACCTCTCCATGTGCACTACTTTTTGTGAGGTAACCTCAAGTCACATGTATAAGAGCATAAACCATGGACACTTGAAGAACTGAAGGAAGCAATTCGTGTGGAAGTTGTCCAAATTGATAGAGCAATGTTGGAGAGAGTGGAAGCCAATTTCCTAGAGCAGCTTGAGAAGTGCATTGCTGAAAATGGCTATCAGCTGGGAGATGTTAGTTTCAAGCATTAATTTTGTAAAATGGCAACATCATTTGAGTATTATTCCGTAAATAAAAAAATTTCTGAAGCACAAGTAATGACATTTTATGCCTCACCCTGTATTAATTTTACATATGCAAACTGAACTGTTTACATATATTTAAATGTTATAATTGACTATTTAACATTGTGAGGAATAAGATAAAACAAAGTAAAAAGTATTAGTAGTATCAGGAATCGAACCTGGGCCAACGAATTACGTCAGTGCTGTTAACCACTCGCCCATGGAGCCATTACTTCAGCCACTCCTAATAAACCCTCATATTCTCACTCCTAAATGACCCTCATACACTGCACTTGCACAATAAGTTACAAGCAATTTCAAAGAAAAATATGACCTGGTGCTGCGAGCAATATAGCACTCAGTGGTGGAAGGGATGATGTCACATCAGAGCAGTAGTAAACAGACAACTATGTCCCTTCGCCAAATTGATTGTAGCATTGCTGACCATCATTTCAGCACTCAATACTGGTTTCTACTTACTGCAGAGATAGTGCAATGGAACATGTTTCCATCCATTTTATTTGCATACCCATCTGGCATTCAAAGAGAAATGATGTAATTTTAGTGTCATTTTGACTAGCATTTGAAGAGAAATGGCATAATTTTAGTGTGATTTCTGGTTTGCATTTGAAGAGAAATGGCATAATTTTAGTGCAATATTTACATTGGGCTGTACAAGATTAGCACATGATAACCAGCCACCACTGGTCAGATGGAGTACAATGTAGATAGTGTTACACCTAACTCCTCTGTGCGGCTGTACATGTGTGTGGCTGCACTATAAGCTAAATCACTTTCATATTCATGCATGTACCATATTTTTTATTACATAATTCCCTCATTTTTTTCCTCAAAATTTTTTCCAAACACACTAGGGAGGGGATTACCCAAGTAGTAGAGTGGTGCTTCTAGGAATTCAGAAAGGAAGGGAAAGAATGTATTAGGTAGTAAAAGTTACATTACAGTAATTTGTAAAAAAAGATGTTCTTTCAAAGTTTCGTTCACACCAACATCTAAAGATTGAAGAATGGATGCTATTCCTCCATTGATGATGGCAGGATGGGGCTTCATCCATTTCATTGGTTGTCTCCCTAGACTTTCTCCAACAAATCCACCATCAAATCTGCTGTCATGTAGCCATTTTCCTTAACTCAAAAGTTAATTCCATGTAGGGTAGTCTCCTTTGATAATGCCTTCCATTTAAAGAGGACATATGGCGTAAGTTTATTGCCATCTGCTGTCATGTACAACATCAATGCGCATCTTAATTTCTGCGCTCCACTTATCTTCACAAGCACACTTTTTGAGCTAGTTGGAGCAACAGTGCTGTTTGCAGCATATCAAGAAACACTGGCATCTGGTCAAGGAGAACAAATAGTCATATTGCTGTCATACTTGTATTACGTAACGATGGAACTCTATTACCTTATCTGTATAGTCTCAGGGTAAGCACTGGTGCAAAGATGTCCTCCTTTGTAGACTGAGATTTGCTGTCTCATAAAACTAATCACCCAACCAATGCTTGCTTTAAAATCCTTTCTGTCTATCTCGCGAGCTTTGTTCTGAATCATTTCATAAGAGACAGCACAGCCAGCATTCTGAATTTAATTGACATAAGCAATTATACCAATATCAATTTCGGAATATTTTTGTTTTACGCCGATGGAAAGATTTGGAGCTTGCCTTTGCAGTCATGAGTTTATCTCTTTGTCTCCACCAATATTGTACTGAATGGAGAAATTTCTTCCTGCAGCTTTCACTCTGTCTGTATCAGTGTAAGATAACAGATGTAATTTAAATTTTGCCATGAATCAGAATCTTTCATTCAGAATCAATCTTTCGTTGCTGTTGTCCACATACAGTAGAATAGGCTTTCTTAATAATATCAGCTAATATCTTAATAGTATCAAGTTACAGTTGCACTTAAATTATTACAATTAACCTTTACAATTCACGTATAGGTTAACTACCTTATATACAGCTATAATTTTAAATATTACCATCAGTATTTTCCGTATCATAGAGCTCTTTCATACTGTATAATGGGTTTTTTGTCAGCCAGTCATACAATTTTGTTTTGAACTTTTTGAATGCAGGGATCAAGCAGTGAGAGGTAGCTTGTTAAAAGTTTTGAGGGCATTTACTTCATGCGAGTTTCCTGTTATGGCTAGTCTGTGCAATGGAATGTCAATGTTTGCCTTATTTCTGGTGTCACATTTGTGTCTCATTTCCCTTAAAACAAATTCCTTAATGCTGTTCCTGACAAAGAGCACAGACTCACAGATAAACAGATCCACAAGTGTTAGTAGCTTAAGCCTTGTTAAATGAGGGCAACAGTGCTGTTTAGAGCCAGCATTGCATAATATACAGACAACTTTTTTTTTATTTTTAAAATGTTGCTGATATGAGGAGAATGTCCGCATATGAGAAGACCATACGAGATGTGTGACTGAAAGAGCCCAAAATGTGCCACACAGAGATAGTTATTACTGACCATATCTCTCAGTTTCCATATGAGGTAGGACACTTGTGAGATCTTTTTACAGACGTGAATGATATGTTCTTCCCAACTGAGTTCGGCTTCAGTATGTGTTCCTAACATTTATTTTCTATCTCCTTAGTCAATCCTAGACAAGTTTATTGGCTGCAAACCAGTTCAGTGCGGAGTCAAGAGTTCCTTGAGAGATCTTATTAATGCTTGGGATGTCATGATGCAAAGAAAGTAAAGTTGTATAATCAGCACAGCAGATTACAGACTGTGATATACAATGGGGCAGGTCATTGACAGCCACAAAGGAAAAGAAGGGGCCAAGGACCCAAGCTCTGTGGTACACCTGTGTAAATTTCTACTAACAGGGAATGTCTATCACTAACTGAGACAAACTTTCTTCTGTTGGTCAGCTAGGAAGACAATACTGCCAACGTAGATTTCTATACACCATAACACTCCAATTTTGTTAGTAATATGTTTAAAAGGAATGCAGTCAAAAACTTTCCTTGAATCACATAATACAAGTGACACCATCGGCTTATTTTAAGACACAATTAAAGTTTGGTCAACAATTTCTAGAACAGCTGCAGAGGTATTTTTACCTGGCTGAAATCCATCCTGACTGTTGCATAAAAAAAGGGCATGTCGTTCAAAGTAATTACTCAACTGAATGTACATAAGTGATTCAAACTAGCTGATAGTTATGTGGAGTAGTTTATAATTCTTTTTGTATATGGGGACAACTCTTAACTCCATACTCTAAACATTTATTAAAAATAAAACTGTTCTTTTTAACAACATAATTGGATGTCCAGTAGCAAGTCCATACTTTTGGAATTGGACAATTCGGAAACAGTTTCACAGACCTCATAAGGCGTGATTTTGTCCCAATGAAATAAAGATCCTTCAGGCAGCAGGGGATCGAGTACATCCCTTGCAGAAGAATCTGATCTCATGGATCAAGCAGAGTTTGACATAACTGGCTGAATAGAATTATCTTGTCTGATAACCACCCTGCACTTATTTGGGGCACCTGCTATGTACCTTTCACAAGCTGCTTTTTTGGCCTGTCCGAGCTTGGCTTTGCAATGCTTTTTACTCCTGCGGTATTCGTTGTAGACCCTACTCCTCTCCTCCTCCCCTTGATTATCCTCATTTTTTCGATAAAGTACAGGCGTGTTTTCTCTAATTTCTGCCAATTTTTTTGTATACCATTTGATTTTTTGTTTTACATTTAGGTCTACCAGGGGAACTAATTTTTATTAACCTGGCAGAGGTCATGCTCCTCGTGGTAACGGAAGCAGTGGCACTGGGCCTCACAGACCCGAGAGTCACTTTAGCTGTTTAATGTTGTATATTTAGTTCTCCTAAGTCATGTCATATGTTTACCATCATTATAAAATACAATAAAATGAAACTCAATAGAATAATATGGATAATATGTGTATTTACAAATTTATTTTATAAAGAAATGTTGTAGGAAATATATACTAATAAACAATGTTTATAAATGAGAAACAAATTTTAATAGTAGGCTTTATGTTTGAACAATATTTACTTATTATTTACTTCTAAGTAGTAATTATAACAATATTTACAAATGAAGATGGAATGGTCCTTTATGCAAATGTACTTTTGGCATTTCATACATTGGTAGTTAGTTTCCCTATCAGTATTACTCAAAGAATCGTCACATCTTTTCCTTCCTTGGTTCGATGTCTTAGAACTGGTTCCACTCAATGGTTGTGGACACAATATTTGAAATAAATTGTCAATCGATGATCTCAGTTTCCTGGGAAGATTTTCCATGTATTTCTCCCATTTCACTTGCTCAGCAACAAGACCAAAGACAATTTCTTTCATAAAGGTACGCCTTTTCTTCGAAAGAGTACCTTTTTGCAAACTGTACACTCCATTTCATTAATTCCACTAACACTCAGCAATGAATAGAAAACGGTCATTGGCCAATGTCGTGTGTTTCTGGCCACATTCACAGAACTGCATATCCTATCCACTGTGTTAACCCCAGATTTGGTGGCATTGTAAAAAGAAATTTTTTCCGGCCTGTTGGTGACTGTTTCACTTTCAATCACAGCATCAAGATGCATACTAGATACGAGGATAACATTTTTTTTGCCTGATATGCAATAAAAGTTTTTGTGCCATCAAACAAGAATTGGGTGCAATACAAATTTCACTTATTTGCAATTCTAGGTGGTAATTCTTTGTTATTTTTTCTTGCCGTCCCAACCACTGTCAACCTTTTATTCAACAATTCTTCAGCCAGTGCAAAGCTGCTGAACCAGTTGTCCATAGTAATATTTCTGCCAGTACTGTGTATAGGCTTCGTAAGACGCATCACCACTTCATATGGAGACATGCCAGTCGAGAAGGGTCCAGGCGGCTGTCTTCCAGGATAAATGTCCAAATTGCGAGTATAAAAGGTCCGTGCATCGGTAAGAGCAAACATCTTTACACCATATCTGGTGGGTTTCGAAGGTATATATTGCTTGAAAGGGCATCTTCCTCTGAAAGCCTCAAGCTTTTCGTCAATTATAGCATATTCCCCAATAGTATAACACTTTTGGAAATTACCAGCTATTTATTCAAAAAGTTCTCTAATTGGAGCTAGTTTATAACCTTTTTCTCTCTCTTTACAAGTTCGTTTATCATCGAATTGTAAATGTTGTAATAAAAATCTAAACCTCTGCATGCTCATCACTGCTCTGGCAAATTCCTCACCGGTTGTATCATTAGCCCATATATCCTCGAGGTTTGTACGATTCAGTTTTTTCAAACCAAGCATATATATTACGCCCACAAATGCCCTCAATTCTACAGCATCTGTATCCTTCACATCCCTTTCTCGAGAAAAATTATCTTTCTTTGTGCTAATTTGGAAGTTTGTACGCTGAACTATAGTATTTATTATGTCAGCCTCAAAGAAAAGTCCCCAACAGGCTAAAGGGGTCGTAGCATGTTGTGCTTGTCTTTTCACACCATGTAAATGTGTAATAATGTTCCTTTCCAGGATTCTCCTATTTCCAGGCAGAATTTTCTTGGTCCATGTACTTTCACCATTATGACCAAGAAGAATGTCGCCAATGTCATCCTCCTCCAAGGAATTATCTTGTTCAGTGTAAGATGTTTCCTCCCTCGATTCTAAATAGTCATCGCTTGCCACACCTTCCGAATCCTCATCTTTAAATTCATTTTTACCCTCGAAGTTAGGGGTATTGCGTAAGCCCAGCTGAGGAAGATCATCGAGGAGCATCATGTGAATTTGTCATACACTATCATCATCCTCAGGCAGAAATATAAATCGTTCTCCCTCCATACCTAAAAAGGCAAAAGAAAAATATGTTGACATCTCCATGCACAAACAAAAGAGTTGTGAGAAAAGTAACAAGACTAGTCGCGTGGGTCTGCCAGACCCCTGAGCCTCAAAGGCCTATTTAGGAATCCTACTATGCAATAAATGCATTACATAATGTTATACTCAGAAGGAAAAATAAATAAAACTTACTGTGACAAGGAAGGTCAGGGGAACCCGCAGATGAAAACTCAACAAAGATAAGTGCACCTAAGACAGCAGGGTGAGAACTACAGTCGTGCTGAGCTTTCCGCTTGCACAGGACGAGTGAAGGGAAAGGCCCATCGGACGTCAGGTCACTACCTCCACACCGGCTATTTCCTGTAGAGTATGTCTGGAATTGTCAGTTCTGTAAGACCCGTGTGACCACCGTGGGGTGAATGAGGAACATGAATACCATAAGTCTCCGCATTTTTTAAAAAGGTCATCAAAACCATTTTCAACTCCAGCTTTTCCTGTTTGACACCCATAGGTAGAGTCTCAATCTGTGTTCTTTAACTTGTCAATAAACAACGTAATGTGCTCCTCTCTCTGACCTCTCACCCATGCCACATTACATTTATTGTAATTAAGTTGGATGCTTGTGATAAACTGTTAAAAGTGAAGGATCATGATCTGCAAATACTCCATCAGCCAGGCTCGTCACGTATTCCTCTCTATGCAAATTAATAATAATATTGTCTAGACATGTATAATCATGAGTAGGAGACATGTTTGTGCTAAGCAGGTTTAAGAATCTTAAGCTACGGTTTTTAATAGTGTTCTAGAGTAATGTTGCTTTGAGTCCCCCATTTCAATAATAAAATTGTTTTAAGTTTAAGAAGTTTTGTAGCCATTAACTCAAGACTGTCCAAAAAATACCTTTATATCTCCACTTGGAGACCTATACAGGCTAACAAATGTTACATTTCTTCAGTTTATCTTGTACAACTAAATTCAGCATTTATTTCTGAAAAAAGTGGTGTCACATCTAGTTTTGAAAATTTTAGCCCATTCTTGGCATAAATCCCAACACTACAATTTTTCCTCTTTCCCCCACACAGTATGTCAGCTACTACATATCCTTGAGGGACGAAACTGTCAATTTCATTTTCTGTTAGCCAATGTCCTGCCACACATCACATCTACATTCTTAATGCTACAAATACGTTCCAATTCTAATAGTTTATATCTTGTACACCAGATATTCACCCACAGCACCGTAAACATTTGATCACTGTTTTCATTCTCATTCATAATTACATGATATGTCCGAATTATAAGCATTGTGGCTGTCTATGTTGTTACTGCAGAAAAAAAAAGCATCTTCTTCATCACTCTTGATAGAAGTCATTACTTAAGTTAAATCACTTTTGTCTTTCAACAGTATAATTTGATCAGAGTGTTTCACTGTGTTTGTTTTCATATGTATTACTTCCACGACCTTACTGCTAACAAACACCTTTCCCAGTCTTTTGATGTGAAAGCCATGAGTTTGGAATTGTTTCCTTTTGTGCTTATGTCTACGCATGTTGCATTTTTAAAGTCCCTGCATAGATTCTGCATTGCTTTATTCGCTTTTTCCACTTCCTTATTCACACAGGACCAATTGCGTAGGTAACGGTGATGTGGTATTGAAAACACGATCTTATTCGTATTTCTAAATTGCTGCTGCCTCCATTTAAGGGTAGGCACAAGCTTTTACCTCATTTTTTGCTACGTCATTAGTACCCGCAAGAAAGACCGAAAAATCAATACTATTTATCCCTGAGATATTTTCGTGCCAAACTGTAGTTGCTGCCTTGAGATGTGCTCCTTGTTTTACCATGCTGTTGATCTCTTGTTTACATATAATTTGCAATTCAGAGGCTATTCCTTGCCCTTGACTATGAGCGTAATGTCAGTTTCATATGTAGGCCTACATTTTGCGGGAAGGTTAGTGTTATTTTGCCTGTAGCTACAGGTACCCGTCTTGTCTTGAGTTACATTTTCCATGTTGTTTTTTGTGCCAGCAAGAGATGACAACACCATAGCAGAACTTCTCAGAGTCGGCAGATGTATAATGTTCACATTCCCGCCATGTTGGCTGTTTTTCCGGGGCAGAATATGCTCCTGTCTCATCTTGTTAATGCCTCTTCGATCTTGTCACATGGTAATACATTGTTCACAGCCTTTGCACAGTCCATATTAGAAAATATTTGTGAGACCGGTTGTCATTCACTAAATTTCCTGATACTACACAGTCTTCTGTGGTTTTCACTTCATGTCTGCTGTTTTTATACGACGTTTTAGCCCACTTTTCGGAGTTGCTTGAATCAACTTGAGGAAGATTTGCCAAGTTTTTGCTTCGACAGCGACTACAAGTTTTTCCTTCTGAAGTTTTGAGATACACGTTCTTAACTCACCAATAACTAATTGCAGACTTGAAATATGTTCTTTAAGCTTCATGATTTTGTCTTTACACTTTGTACACTTTTGCTTTTTCATTGCCCACCCAATTTACAATTTTTCATGATGACACTTATGTACTTTCACTCTGGCTGCCGTCTTAGACACCAAGTAGTTTGCACATTTCGACATTATGACGACTTGTTACAAAATAACCTAGAAATACACCAGCAACTTCACTTTTCAAATTTATGATATGTTGTGACAATGGAGATATTTTTATGCGAAGTATCACTGTGTCCATTGTTGTCCACTGTCAAGTCATTTGATGGCCGTTTCAGTAAGAACGAACCAGGAGAGGGAATTATGCGTGATATTAATCAAATAAATTTTTTATGATGAAAAATCATAGGGGAGGGGAATATACGAGGGGGGAGCTTATGCAATAAAATACAGTAATACACTTCACACCAATCAGATGTTTGTTCCACGCTGTCTTCACGGTGTTGCAATTCTAACATTCAGTGTAGTTAACGACTGATTGTAGAAAATGTAGCACTACTTGTTATATCAAGCTGCAGCCATGCGTTTAATATATGGCACAGGAGTGTAGTCCCCAGAAAGGTGAATGAATGAACATAAAAAAAATTCACACAAGATCATTCTAATTGGGGAAAACTCAACACAGTGTATAGACACTTCTGATAAACTGGGTCGTGCTGCTTCCAGAAAGCTGGCCAACGTTCTCAAGAACGAATTGTGCACATAGTAGAATTTGAGGAGGATGGTGTCACATTGTACGGGGAAGGAGTTACCAATTTGCTTATGAAATGCCTACGTCAAAGAACAAGGAGCAGTGAGTACAGTATTGAGGAAGACCAATTTACACTCTACCATGAACAAAAAGTAGAATTAATGGCATCAGATGATTTTGAAGTAAAAATTAAATTCTGCCTTTGGATTACATTGTAATGTACATACTGAGACTACCAGTGATCATGAGCTTAAGTTTTGCTATGAAGTGAATTTGTTTACGGCAATTAAAAACTAAATAACCAGTTCTGACCATTAGTACTATATCTTCAGACACTCAATTTGGGATTCTCCACTATCAATATAATTTTGATCTTAAAGGTTTACAACATCCTGTAATCTTTAAATATGGATGCCAATAAAAGTTTCACAATCTTTCAAAGCTAATCATTCATCTCCTTCATATTCTAGAATAAATAAAGTGAGGCACAATTGAAGCCATGAGGGCAAATCATTGTTCATGTCTGGATAAATCAATCAGTAAAATCCTGCAGCTGAGAATGTTGTACATGTAAGTTAAAATTATATTTATGTTACAAATCAGATTAATTCTCCCCACATATTAGAAACTCATTTTCAGTATTGATTTGTGTTCAGTTACAAAAATTGACTTGTCTTTGGAGGAAACCCACAATCACCTGTTGCAAAATAGATTTTGTTATTCATCTAGATTGCACTAATTTTTAAAAATGACCAGTTTTGGTTCAAAGTGAGCCATCCCATGATCTGATTGTATCAGTTAACCCTTAAATGCATGCATTTTTTATTTTTTATTGAAAAAATTCCCACTGTTGCGTTCAGGTGTGTTAAATGCCAGAAAAATAGTTTAAAAAATTTATTGCAAAATTTGAGCCTCTTAGATACAAATTAATGGCTTGTAGCTGATCAGCTACAAAATGCATTTATCAGTTAACTGACATACCATAGTGACAACTTTATATCAACTAGTGCTTGGGAATTCTGCTAAATTGCAAAAGTGGACATTGTCCATACACACTCACAGAGACTTATTCACTGACATTAAGTAAGGAAAAATAATAATAATAATAATAATAATAAAATAAAATAAAAATTACATAAACTTCAGTAGGTTACAAAAGCAACACAAAAATTTGTTTAAATGTAGCACAGAATTAATTTAAAAATTTTCATCTTAATTTGGAATGTGCAATAGTCCTATTTCATATGATAATCCTTCAAGCAATTTTTATTTTTGTGGAAGCATAATGATACTACACACTTTTCACAATAAACCTATGTGAATCCATTACATCCAGGAAATTTATATCTCTGCTTATTTCCAAGGGAGATGGAAAATGATACACTTGGTCCAGTCTTACATCCTTTGGTGAGCACTTGGTCCTCTACTCTTCTTTGCTTGGATTTGTTGTTCCATTTCATTGCCTGGTCTCCCACATTTTGGTGTTGTGGTCTCAGCATAGCATAAACATACAGTAACATCCATGCACAATTTTCTTAGTTTTATGGTCTTTAGATTCTCTTTAAACTCTGCTACTCTTTTGTACAGAATCCATGCATTTACTATGTCCATATCTAACAGATGATAGAATATTCTAAGATACCACTTCTGAGATCTCATAAGAATTTTATGTCTGCCCACAATACTGTCTAATAAATCTACACCTCCCATATGTTTGTTGTACAGCTTTGTCAATTGAGGACATGGCACTGTTGTTCTTGTTTTCATTTTCCTATTATACCTTCTAACTTCCCCCACAGGTTCCTTTCCAGCAAGAGTAGAAAGAAGCATAACAGTTTTGTTGTCTTTCCAAACAACATTGGAGACTTCAATTCCTTCAACAGTTGCCACACATTCAATACACGTACCTCTTTCCAGTTTTTACAAATCATCTTTTGGAAGCTTGCAATCTGTCACTTGGTTTCTTCTCACAGTTGCTAAACAATAAATGCCGTGTTTATGTAAGCAAACTAAAAGTGGTAATGGTGTGTAGTAATTGTCACAATAAAGTTTATGGTTTACATTTCTTTACAGTTCTCTGCTAAGGCGAACAACAGTATTTACACTGGCTTTTAAATCCTCCTCCCCAGGTAATCTTTCGTTAGGGGAGTTTTCATCACTAGTGAAAATCTCAAAATCATATGTGAATGCTTAGATTTCACTAATTATAAATAGCTTGTACCCATATTTATGTGACTTATTTGGCATATATTGTTAGAGATAACTCCACGCTTTTGTGGAGCACATTTTCTCATTGACAGACACACATTCTTCAATAGGAACTGTTTGGAATCGAGATCTCAGCAGTTCAATTATATGCCTCAGTTTCAAAAGTCTATCATCGCTATTTTCTCCTATAGGCAACATGTTACCGTTGTCGCTGAAATGAAGAGTTTGTCTGATAAGTTCAAACTTACCAACTGACATTGTACTGCTAATCAGTTTATGACCAATGACAGTATCCCAATAATCTCTTGTGTTGGGCCCATGTACAACAGACATACAATACAGATACCAACAAAATTTCTCATTTCATCACAGGATATATCTAATGGTTTATTGGTAATTTTTCTGAACACTGTACCTGTGCGATTTCTCAATAATTATTTCAAAAAATTCTGATGGGAATATGTGGGTAAAAAAAACTGATAAGGAGTATCTAAGTTCATTATTTCAGCTGGTAACTCTGTGGTTCTGTGAAATTTTGTCTGGCTTTCAGATATAACTTAATGTTTCTCTTTCCAAACAACATTTCTGCATTTCTTTGGCGCACTCATATGTGTGAATGTGGATTTATTGTTAGTATATGCAGATTCCTGACTATTTCTTTCACTATATGGTGATATTACCAATGCACTATTTCCGGAAGAAGTAGGTAGCACTGTCCCAGGAGTAGATTGTAATCTTTGTGAAGACTGCACTGTTACCACACTTCATCTTTCATTATTACTGCTGTTGCCAGAATCTTCATATTTGTGCGTAAAGTAAATTGGGTCTTGTGAAGAGTCATCAGATGATGAGTCCAGACAATCTTCACTGCATAAAGGGATCTCCATCCACTCCAAGATATCTTTCTCCTGATCTCTTCTTGTCATGTTTTGAAATACAGTGTAGATGCACATTGTAGCTGATTAGCTACAAACAGTATTTCACAATTTTTTACACTTTATATGTTAAAATATAAACATATTATGATTTAAATAGTTTCCACATACTTTACTAATGTCCAAAAAAATTTTTAAACCCAGTAATCGGCATACAAACATACTTTCTGCACTTCTGTTTTCACAAACGGAACGTGCCATTCAGCAGTGATGCAGCTGTACGAGATATCCATTCTAGCAGCCTTGAGGTAGCACTTTATGTGTCAGTGACACTTTAGGAGTCAACATATGCCCTCTTTTAGTGGACTGAGATCAAATACTACATAATTCCCCACTCTGATCTGATTGCTACTAGGACTGTCTTATAAATTAGTGGAATCCACAGAGTCCTTGTAAGAGGGGTGGCAATGCTAACTGATATTCAACTCTGAACTTGGGGGGACAAATACTGAACTTGATAATAGGGCTGAACAAGCTGTGGTTATTGCCATTTAGCTCCGATTAAGCAACATATGTAAGTTGCAGAATGTTACAGATTTGGTTTACCTCTCACTTGATCAATAGAACACACAACTAGCTAAGTGTCGCATATCTAAAAGCAATTTCTTTACGTATTTATCAGATGTTAGCTATGTGTGGTTTCAATATGATAATTTGAAGAGCAAGCTTCCTACCAATAGGTGTGCCTCATAAAACAAAAGAAAAGAGGGAGAAGGGGGTATGTTGTTGTTGTTGTTGTTGTTGTTGTTGTTGTTGTTGTTGTGGTCTTCAGTCCTGAGCCTGGTTTGATGCAGCTCTCCATGCTACTCTATCCTGTGCAAGCTTCTTCATCTCCCAGTACCTACTGCAACCTACATCCTGCTGAATCTGCTTATTGTATTCATCTCTTGGTCTCCCTCTATGATTTATACCCTCCACGCTGCCCTCCAGTACTACATTGGTGATCCCTTGATGCCTCAGAACATGTCCTACCAACCAATCCCTTCTTCTAGTCAAGTTGTGCCACAAACTTCTCTTCTCCCAAATCCTATACAATACCTCCTCATTAGTTGTGTGATCTACACATCTAATCTTCAGCATTCTTCTGTAGCACCACATTTCGAAAGCTTCTATTCTCTTCTTGTCCAAACTATTTATCGTCCATGTTTCACTTCCATACATGGCTACACTCCATACAAATACTTTCAGAAATGACTTCCTGACACTTAAATCTATACTCGATGTTAACAAATTTCTCTTCTTCAGAAATGCTATCCCTGCCATTGCTAGTCTACATTTTATATCCCCTCTACTTCAACCATCATCAGTTATTTTGCTTCCCAAATAACAAAACTCCTTTACTACTTTAAGTGTCTCATTTCCTAATCTAATTCCTCAGCATCACCCGACTTAATTCGACTACATACCATTATCCTTATTTGGGTTTTGTTGATGTTCATCTTATATCTTCCTTTCAAGACACAATCCATTCCATTCAACTGCTCTTCCAAGTCCTTTGCTGTCTCTGACAGAATTACAATGTCATCGGCGAACCTCAAAGTTTTTATTTCTTCTCCATGGATTTTAATACCTACTCTGAATTTTTCTTTTGTTTCCTTCACTGCTTGCTCAATATACAGATTGAATAACATTGGGGAGAGGCTACAAACCTGTCTCACTCCCTTCCCAACCACTCCTTCCCTTTCATGTCCCTCGGCCCTTATAACTGCCATCTGGTTTCTGTACAAATTGTAAATAGCCTTTCGCTCCCTGTATTTTACTCCTGCCACCTTCAGAATTTGAAAGAGAGTATTCCAGTCAACATTGTCAAAAGCTTTCTCTTAGTCTGCAAATGCTAGAAAGGTTTGTTTGCCTTTCCTTAATCTAGCTTCTAAGATAAGTCGTACGGTCAGTATTGCCTCGTGTTCCGATATTTCTGCAGAATTCAAACTGATCTTCCCCAAGGTCGGCTTCTAGTTTTTCCATTCGTCTGCAAAGAATTCACATTAGTATTTTGCAGCCGTAACTTATTAAACTGATCGGTAATTTTCACATCTGTCAACACCTGCTTTCTTTGGGAATTGTTATATTCTTCTTGAAGTCTGAGGGTATTTCGCCTGTCTCATACAACTTGCTCACCAGATGGTAGAGTTTTGTCAGGACTGGCTCTCCCAAGGCTGTCAGTAGTTCTAATGGAATGTTGTCTACTCCCGGGGCCTTGTCAAACTCTATACGCAGTATCATATCTCCCTTTTCATCTTCATCTACATCCTCTTCCGTTTCCATAATATTGTCCTCAAGTACATCGCCCTTGTATAGACCCTCTATATACTCCTTCCACCTTTCTGCTTTCCCTCCTTTGCTTAGAACTTGGTTTCCATCTGAGCTCTTGATATTATTACAAATGGTTCTCTTTAATTTTCCTGTATCTATCTTACCCTAGTGAGATAAACCTCTATATCCTTACATTTGTCCTCTAGCCATCCCATCCCATTTTGCACTTCCTGTCGATCTCATTTTTGAGACGTTTGTATTCCTTTTTGCCTGCTTCATTTACTGCATTTTTATATTTTCTCCTTTCATCAATTAAATTCAATATTTCTTCTGTTACCCAAGGATTTCTACTAACCCTCGTCTTTTTACCTACTTGATCCTCTGCTGCCATCACTACTTCATCCCTCAAAGTTACCCATTCTTCTTCTACTGTATTTCTTTCCCCCATTCCCGTCAATTGTTTTCTTAGTTTATCCAGGTCCCATCTCCTTACATTCCCACCTTTCTGCAGTTTCTTCAGTTTTAATCTACAGTTCATAACCAATAGATTGTGGTCAGAGTCCACATCTGCCCCTGGAAATGTCTTACAATTTAAATCCTGGTTCCTAAATCTCTGTCTTACCTTTATATAATCTATCTGAAACCTGTCAGTATCTCCAGGCTTCTTCCATGTATACAACCTTCTTTCATGATTCTTAAACCAAGTGTTAGCTATGATTAAGTTGTGCTCTGTGCAAAATTCTACAAGGCGGCTTCCTCTTTCATTTCTTATTCCCAATCCATATTCACCTACTACGTTTCCTTCTCTCCCTTTTCCTACTGCCGAATTCCAATCACCCATGACTATTAAATTTTCGTCTCCCTTCACTATCTGAATAATTTCTTTTATTTCATCACACATTTCTTCAATTTCTTCGTCATCTGCAGAACTAGTAGGCATATAAACTTGTACTACTGTAGTGGGTGTGGGCTTCGTGTCTGTCTTGGCGACAATAATGCATTCACTATGCTGTTTGTAGTAGCTTACACGCACTCCTATTTTTTTATTCATTATTAAACCGACTCCTGCATTACCCCTATTTGATTTTGTATTTATAACCCTGTATTCGCCTGACCAAAAGTCTTGTTCCTCCTGCCACCGAACTTCACTAATTCCCACTATATCTAACTTTAACCTATCCATTTCCCTTTTTAAATTTTCTAACCTACCTGTTCGATTAAGGGATCTGACATTCCACACTCCGATCCATAGAATGCCAGTTTTCTTTCTCCTGATAACGACATCCTTTTGAGTAGTTCCCACCTGGAGATCCGAATGGGGGACTATTTTACCTCCGGAATATTTTACCCAAGAGGACGCCATCATCATTTAACCATACAATAAAGCTGCATGCCCTCTGGAAAAATTACGGGTGTAGTTTCCCCTTGCTTTTAGCCATTCGCAGTACCAGCACAGCAAGGCCGTTTTGGTTAGTGTTACAAGGCCAGATCAATCAATCATCCAGACCGTTGCCCCTGCAACTACTGAAAAGGCTGCTGCCCCTCTTCAGGAACCACACATTTGTCTGGCCTCTCAACAGATACCCCTCCGTTGTGGTTGCACCTACAGTAGGGCTATCTGTATCACTGAGGCACGCAAGCCTCCCCACCAACGGCAAGGTCCATGGTTCATGTATTAATCCAACTTTACATAATGTGGAGGCACTCATGTAAGAAAAATTCTGATTTATTGTGTATTGCAACTAGAAATAAAACACGATACCTGTTTCAACGAAGCCTGCTATGCACGTATACATTCCAGGTGGGTGTGAATGTTGACGTACTAGTAAAATTTTGCTGTTGTTGTAAGTTCTGACCAAAGTTATTCCAACAGGATTTACTGCTGGATAGTGAGATTTATGGCACGAAACACATTTCTTCTGTGTCCTTGCAGGTGCAGGAATCAGTTCCTGACCACAAGAACTGCAAAAATTAAACTCTTCATTCCATTTTAGGAGAGCTAAAGCCTGCAACAGTTTCACAACCAAACAAAAAATATATGATTGCACAATATAAATCACTTAGTACAATCAGGTTAACTGCTACTTTTAATCTATGCATCTAAGAAAACCTCCATAAATGTTGGTTTCCTTATGTTGAGGTTATCTAAGAAACGCAAGAAAATTTGTAATTATATGCAGCCTGTAATTCTTTTGAACATTATAGCAAGAACTAGTCCTTTCACTGTTTGTAACATATCTTATCACTATGTCAATAAAATAAAAAAATCATCCTGGCATTTGCCTTATGTGATTTGGAGAAATTAAGGAAAGCTTAATTCTGGATGGACAGATGAGTTTATGAAACCCACTCCTCAGAAATGTGAACTCTTTGCCTAATTACTCCACCACAATACTTAATGATAATATTTCGGGATAAGTTAACTGCTCGATTGTGCACAAAGGTACCCCGTAATGAAGTAACAATTGGATTTATACAAGTACAACTTGAAGGCATTTTGTAGCAACTAAGAGTATTAATTAAAGTTATTCTCTGATAAAATATTTATTCAGCAA
Source organism: Schistocerca cancellata (assembly GCF_023864275.1). Lineage (NCBI taxonomy): Eukaryota > Metazoa > Arthropoda > Insecta > Orthoptera > Acrididae > Schistocerca > Schistocerca cancellata. Next base: position 697,207,426 of record NC_064626.1, read on the forward strand.
TTCATAAGTTTGAGAACAACAGCAGATACAATATTAATAGGAAAAATGTTGCATTCTAATGTAGCAGTTGTCTAGTGTGAAATGAATAGTCACCAATGTTAGCTAAACAATGTCAGTACTGCTGTAGCAGTCTTTTGTTAACACCATTGCCCCCACATGACAAAGGGTAAAAGTCAAGAACTGTAGGGCTTTCAAAACATTTAAATAGCTGATACATTATTGACAGAGCATTCCCTATCATCATGCATTACATTACTCATGCAATCCCTACACAAATTCTCAATATGCATTGGATCTTTAACACCCCCCCCCCCCCCCTTTCTACATCTGTCTACCTTGACAGCTCATGGCTCAATGCCTTAACAACACAGTGGTGCTACCTCAGAGTGGGGGGAGGCAGTGACCCAAATTTTTCACATAACTTGATATATTTCATCATACTAACATTAACTGAAATTACTTTGGCTAGTAAGGAAGTGAAATAAATTTGTTTGAAAGCAGGTAAATGTTTTCGTCACTTCTGAAAATCTTCAATATCACACAGAGAAGCTGAACGTAAGTACTCTGTAACTATTGTACAAATGACACATTCCATATCAAAATATTTATTGTGAATATGGTTTGCCGAATATGTAGCTAATTACAATTACAATTACTTAAAAGGCATTCCTTTCCATATAGGTTATATTTCAAAACTTCTTTGCTTTGATATTGCATTATTTAGATATTAAAACACATTTCTCATTTTTATGCCCCCAATAGCTCTGATACATGTGTTGGGACCTTCGGAATTTGTGTGAAAACAGTTCAAAGTTATTGACATACACTGTTTTCATTCCACACAATCTTAGTGAGTCTTTTCTGCTATCTCAGCCAAAGCACCTGAGCAAGTGTATTTGAAAGGGAGACTATATTCATTTCAGTCCAGTATCATCACCATCAGCTTGCCTTTATCCTGATGTGTGTCTCCACATATGCACATGCCATACTCCATCCCATTAATGCAAGCACTATTTAATGATCCTTTATCCTATATATCCTGTGATTCACTCTGTTTTCTTCCACACACATTTGCTTCACTTGATTTTGATTTATTAGCTATATTTTCTGAGGATCATAAAAGCAATGATTACGGTACTACCCTTACATATCATAAAAACTCTAAAATGTGGTACATCATTAACTCCATATAGCATCTTATACAGTACACGCTAGCTATTTACAGTCACTTTTATTGCACGAGGAAACCCACAGAATTTTTCCCAAAGAACATTGAAAGTTGTGAAACTTAGTTTAATGAAAGACAGACTGGAGTTTGGAGAGCTAAACTTGTGATTGAAGCAGTTGTATTAGAGCAAGAAGGAAGCTTCTTTGCCTTATGGGTATTGATATCAACAAAATTTGATTTTTGTTACTTTTGTATCTGCACAGGCAAGACAACGCCGCAAAATCATTACTGTTTGAATTAATGTATCTGCACTAGCTGACAGTGGCTTGACTATAAAGATGAGGAGCTAAACCTTGGAAGAGGGAATGAAACTCGACATGTGAGTCAATCTTCAGAGGAACATAAAGAGTCCAAACACTGCATAGAAGTGAGTAAATACCAGTGTGGGTGATTGAACAACTCGGTACATGGAAACAGAACCAGGTGAACGCCAGGTCTGAAGTAGAAGAAGTCAGCATAAAAACTAATTGGCGCAGCCTATCATTGCTGTCAATAAACACCAGGGACAGTCATACAGCCCATAAAATGCTTCACATGCATCATCCATGAGAGCATGCTTCACTAATCTGCCATGAGATCCACCCAGCTCATACGCATCTATATCAACATCCCCTGGTGGAGATATTAAATCCCTCCCCCCAGAAAAGGCCATTTAGGGCACAAATGTTCAAATCTGTGCTATGACCTCCGTTACAAAAGTGCAGATCTATGCCTGAAGTAGGCAATGCCAAAGCAGCTGATGCCTCCAGTGTGGTAGAAGATTGTGGAGGCTGGTATAATGGCTAGTTTGCCTGCATTAGCTGGGGCAAGGACTCATCCATGACTGAGTGGGGAAAGGACAGCACCAGTTCCAATTACGTGGGCTCCGCAGCAGAGGTTGCAGGAGCAATTGTAGGCAGCATCCTACTCCACATGTGAATGTAAGACAGTGGGGCCAGCAGCAAGTGAACATGCTACCACAATTGGGAACATCCTACCAGAAAAATGCCTCAACCATCCCTTTCACATGGCAGACAGAGAAAACAGTTTTGCAGGTCCAACAGATTGGGGGTGCAACTGACTGGAATGACAGATCAGCTGCTTGTGACTGGCATCCACTACAAACAAATGCCAGCCTTTGTGGATCACCACTACCACATCCAGCAACCACACCTGCTGCCGGCTTAAACAGCAGCCCCATGATGAAAGTGCGGTGGGCTTCAATGGCCTGAGGCATGCAGCTTAGGTGTACAAATCTGACAGACTCATAGCTGACACTCCAGCAAATGCTCTGCCAGACTGCACCTGTCAACCAGTATTGCTCGGTATGTGGTGAAAAAACTAAACAGTGTACTGTCGTGGGACAAAGCAGACACAGACTTCTTCATTTTGGTGTTGAAAGTTTGTATGCAGTGTTCCAACCAGAACTTAGAAGTCAGATGAAACAGGACGGCTGTCATATGTTGGCTACTGTTGCAAATACTAAAAACTTCAAACTCCCTTGAGACAAATTTCTGGCCATTATCAGATACAAGGGTCTGGGGGATTGGAACCCTCGATAGCAGCTGTCGGACATTGTGGAAGACAGTTTGGCAATGTAAGGGAAATTGGGCAATGACAACACATCCACTGCCAACAACCACATGGTTTCCAAAAAGGGGTCTGCAAATGTGGCACGTACCCTGTCTAAGGGTGCTCCAGGCTGGCCAAGGGAAGAACTGATGCAGTGGTGCCGCCTGGTTCTGTGCACAGACTGCACAAGCCCACACAAGATGTTCAATATTGTGACTGATTGGTGGCCAATAGATGTGACATCATGCCAAACCCTTCACATGAAACAGCAGCAGCAGCTAGAGCGCAGGAGGACGCAATGCCAGAGGGACAACCCTGTCCTTGAGGAGAAAAAACATACACCACACTGACTTCTCTTCCGAAGGAACACACTAAGGCCATCCTGCCTAGACTGCTGAAATGATTTTAAGAGTAGCATGTAGGTGGCCATGTGGTCCCAACTTCCCCTGCCACTGAAGGAAAATCAAGCAGTGTTTGCTGCAAGATATCATTTGAAGCACTCCTAATTATTATGGCATCATTTGTTATTAACCAAAATAGCAGCCTAGCGTTAATTTTGATGTAACCATGACCTAAGTGCTAATCAGATTCAGCTGCTTCGAGAGTCATTTATAATCAGTGCGGCAGCTCAACAATGTTCACAAACAATGATAAAGATTTTGCAGTAACCAATGCCAAAATGTTTTACGTTGTTTGACTGATATATTCTGTTCAGAAACAGTTTTGAGGCAGACACTATTTTTGTCTCACACTTCTAGTTATGGTTAATCTCATCAAAGGTCAGTATTTTTGGTATTGCATTACACACTGTAACAATGTTAAACACACACAAGCCTCACTGCAATTCAATGGGAGGCTGGCATGGTCGACATAAAAAACAAATATACAGCACACTAAACCTTTATAAAACAATTGTCAGGAATATCATATGTCATGAATCTGTAGTGTTTTACTGAGGATCAACCCATGGCAGTGGGCTCATACATCCGGTTTGACACACAGCTCAAGCCTCTGTCCGTTCTCGACAGACTCCGAAGCTAAACTCTTGACACTTCACTCAATTAGAACTAGCAATGCTTGACACTCAATTTTGCTTAATATCGACCTGTGTGAGACAAAAAATGCATTTATCACTGGGTAAGGGATTGCGGACATCTTACATCCCTGCCCTAAGAGGCTTCTTTGCAGCCGCAGGCGAAAAAAAAAAAAAAAAAAAACTTTTTACAAATTACACACACACACAGATATATATGTATGTATGTATGTATGTATGTATCCCTTTGGTGTGCCGTCCTTTCAGCACAGATTTGCCGTCAGTTCTATCATCACTATTTCACTTAGCCTATTTCAGCTAACCCCTTTGGTGTGCCATCCTTTCAGCAGGGCTTTTGCTGTCCATACTATCATCACTATTTCACCTCATCTCCAGTGCCACATGTGAAAGGTATAGAAAAAATATCTCATACTAATGGCTACTCTGTTCCTATATTTAACAAAATACTAACATGAAACATATCTGGTGAAACAATTTCAACACAACAAATTGTACAAGTAATTGACAACACTTTGATTTATATTAAGTTCTGCAGATATAAATCTCCAACTAATGTGGTTGTTCGGAAGTTAAGTTTCAGAAGGAATGGGTACTCATTCTGCCATAGATTAAACTTCTGTATTTTAACAGTTGTTATTAATATTGCAAATAAGAAAGTACATACATCTTATTATGTTGACATATAGTTCAAAATTTGAAACATCAGTACACAATACACCTTATACTGTGCCATCATTTTTTTAACCCAATACAAAAGTGTGAATCACCAACCTCAACAGCTGATTAGATCATCAAATCATCATCCCTTTGCTCTTAATAAGCAATCCTCTATTTATCACCACCATACTTTTCTCATCGTCACTTACAATACATACAAATATAAACAGGACAACTTGTTTGAAAATAAATATAATGTTCAATCATTAGCTCTTAAAATATTTCAACTTTCATACACCTCTCAACTCACATAAATCTCCATTACATAGACCTCTTGACTCAATGTCGTCGTCTCTCCAAAAAAATATGCCCTCAATATCTATTAATCCTCCATAATCGCCTCAATAAACACACAAAAATGCCTCCATGCTCTGTAACTTCTCTACACATCACTACACTCATCATATAAATCATCTCTACACTTCATATTATTCAAAAAACAAAGATGATGAGACTTACCAAACAAAAGCGCTGGCAGGTCAATAGACACACAAACAAACACAAACATACACACAAAATTCAAGCTTTCGCAACAAACGGTTGCTTCGTCAGGAAAGAGGGAAGGAGAGGGAAAGACGAAAGGATGTGGGTTTTAAGGGAGAGGGTCATTCCAATCCCAGGAGCGGAAAGACTTACCTTAGGGGGAAAAAAGGACAGATATACACTCGCGCACACACACAACAAATGTCTGCTTGTGTCTGTGTATATGCGGATGGATGTGTGTGTGTGTGTGTGTGTGTGTGTGTGTGTGTGTGTGTGTGTGTGTGTGCGCGAGTGTATACCTGTCCTTTTTTTCCCCCTAAGGTAAGTCTTTCCGCTCCTGGGATTGGAATGACTCCTTACCCTCTCCCTTAAAACCCACATCCTTTCGTCTTTCCCTCTCCTTCCCTCTTTCCTGACGAAGCAACCGTTTGTTGCGAAAGCTTGAATTTTGTGTGTATGTTTGTGTGTCTATCGACATGCCAGCGCTTTTGTTTGGTAAGTCTCATCATCTTTGTTTTTAGATATATTTTTCCCACATGGAATGTTTCCCTCTATTATATTCACTTCATATTATTCATATAAGTAAGTAGCTCCTCATATGGATATCATTTTACATATCTTCCCTATTTACATTGTTGATAAATTCCAGCGCAGACAAAATTCCACACAGGAAATAATTGAACTCGTAAAACCAAAAGAGGATGTTGAGCACTAACAAACTCCAAGAAGTGGCGTTCAATGGCAACTGCAGGTATGTGTTGCACAAGCTGATGTGTGAAAAATATTGGCCCCCTGATAACTTTACCCACAAGTCCTCCAGCCATGGAACAGGCTAGGAGTCCATGAAATATCATGTGTTGACCATCTGTTTACAGTTGCCACAGAGGCGCAAGGCACTGTCTCGCTTCTGAATCACTGTCCAAGGAGTGGCTACTGACTCGACAAAATAGGGGAAATGATGCCGAGGCCCTTCAAACGCTGCAATTCCATCTTTACTTTGTCATGCATGGCAAAGGAAATGGGCCAGGGGTGACCAAATTTAGGTATCACTAATGGATTAAGGGAGGTGTGTGCTTTGAAGTTTTCTGCCCGACTCAAAGTATCCCCAAACAGCTGGTCATATGATCATAGTAAAAAGTCCATGTCTTGAAAGGGTACTGACGAAGACCCTAAATGTACTTTGTGCACTATCTGGAAGCCAAAAATGGTTTGTGCCAGCAGTGAATTAAGCACTAACAACATAATTTGCCGTTCCACATAATTTACAGAAGTGGAGCTCACCCCCTCAATGCAATACACTGTTTACTATAAGACAGAACTTGGCGTAGAACTTGATGTAATTCAGCACAAGAATCTGTACATGTCTAAGTTAATTAACCCTACTATTGCTCCCATAACAACTTGAAACTCAATCAATCACCCATCAGTGTTAGCAGAATACACTGGGGTGCTGCTCTTGGGGCATCGGAAACAGCCTCCAAGTTCAGAGAATACTCTGGGGACTCCGATGGCCAGCCTGTGGTTCGCCACTGTTGCAAATTTATGCCAAATGGCCTACTTTTCAATATACCCCACACATGGTGCCTACTTACGGGCAGTTCTGTCAAATATGCACCACACGACAATTAGGGCAGCACCACCAACTTTTCCACTGAGTGGAAATAGATGCAGAAGGGGAACAATGCTGAGAATCAAGAAATGTCATGAGCAACTACTATTACTCTTTGACTTATTTGTACCCATTGCGTTCTCAGTGAGTGAAGGCAGAGAGTGTCATAATGTCAACGCACTTGGGTCATCAAAGGTCGCTTCACTCGGTGGCTCAGCAGAAGGCATGGTTGCCTGGCCAAGCCTACAGGCACCAGGGGCTATTTACCACATGTATCTAACTTCCCTACCGGCCAATTGTTGGAAAGTAGACCAAAGGCACTGCCATGTCTTCAACTTTACACAAGGGTTACACAAGGTAAATGCCTTGGTTTGGACCTTGCTGTTGCATGCTAACCAGACAATCATGTCTGTAGTTAGTGATTCTGCTTATGAGGTAGCAGACTGGGGCACTCAAACCGACACTTGAATGAGAGACCTTACATGTTGGTGATCCATGACATATAATGACTGCGCAAAATGTTTGTGGTGCTGGTTAAATTACAACCCTGCTATCACCATATGGATTTGATATCCAAAATACTGTGTAGGCAGCTGATAGCATTCCTCAAAGGTAAGCTTCTCAGGCTTGGCAGACGGCTTCAAATTTTTCATGATTTCACGTGACTCTGCACTGCTGGACAGTGACAAGGCAGCTTTATCAGCTGGATCGGCGACTGGTCTTACCTGGGACTGCAGCAAGAACTGGTGCAGATAATTCTCCCACCTCCTGCAGACTTGTTAAAGCCGGCAAACAGCATCAGGGGACAAAGCTTCTCTGCAGGCACCTGGCTCACCACCAGTGCAGCATGATAGCAGAGCAATTCTACATTCTATTGAACAGTTCCTGCTTCTGCTCCTGCTGCAGCTTTTGTTGCTGCACCTGTAGGTGCAACCGCTTCTGCTGACATTGCAAAAATGCCGAGTCCATGGTGGCCACAAATTAAAACTACAAAATAAAAGTGTCACATGTAAGAACGTCCTACATTGCCACATTTGTATTTTCACAGGTACTAAAACTCCACAAAACCGTCACTGTCAGCACAAATGTAACTACACTAGCTGATCATGGCTCAAGTACAAGAAGCTGAACCCTGGAAGAGGGAATGAAACTCCATGTGCAAGGCAGTCTATGGGGGAGCAGAGTGTATGAACAAAGTAAAAAACTAAATGTGACCAATGCAAGTGACTGAACAACTAAGCACACAGAAACAGACAGCACAAGGTGAAGACCAGGTATGGCATAGTTGAAATCACAGTTTGGTTTGCAGAATAGTTCTCTTTTTGCAGTTTTTAAGCTAGTCATATGTGTGCTTTTTCTTCAACTCGATAAGCTGTTATAACATGCCATCATAAAAAATTGCCAATAGAAATTCATTCAGTTCAGTAAAGTTTTTTTAAGGAGTTTTCTCCTTCATTTTAAACAGTTAAAAAAAGGGGAGGGGGAGCAATTCAATGCCAATGTGGCGCTATGTTCTTGGAGACAGTGTGAAGGATATTCCAAAACTGTATCATAGATTGAGAAAATACACAATACTGTATCGGATAGAAGGCAATTAAAGGTATGTGAAATACCTGACACAACAGGCATTTCCGTAGAAAGTGTACAACATTTTGCATGAGAAATAATTATGAGAAAATTTTCATCTGCATCTACACCTACACCTACGTGATTACTCTGCAGTTCAAAATTATGTACCTGGTAGAGGTTTCACTCAACCACTTTAAAGCTATTTCTCTTCTATTCCACTCTCGAACTGCACATGGGAAAAGCAAACACTTAAATCTTTCTGTGGAAGCTCTGATTTCTCTTAGTTTATTATAATAATCATTCCTCCCTATGTAGGTGACAGCCAAGAAAATATTTTCACACTGAGGAGAAAGTTGGTGATTAAAATTTCATGAGAAGATCCTATTGCAACAAAAAACACCTTAGTGGCTAACGCAGCTGCCTAGTAAGCTGGAGACCCAATTTCGATTCCCATCCTTGGTACAGATTTTCACTTGCTGATTCAGCATATATACATAAAAAATGCCTTTGTTTTAATGATCGCCACTCCAATTCACGTATGATATTTGAGGCACTATCTCCCCTATTGTGCAGTAGTGCAAAACAAGATGTCCTTCTTTGAACTTTTTTTATGTCCTCTACCGATCCTATCTGATGTGGATCTCATATCACACAGCAATATTCCAGAACAGGTCATATAAGTGTAGTGTAGGTGGTCTAATAGACCTGTTGCATTTTCTCAGTGTTCTGCCAATAAATCATAGTTCAAATGGCTCTAAGCATTATGGGACTTAACATCTGAGGTCATCAGTTCCCTAGACTTAGAACTACTTAAACTTAACTAACCTAAGGACATCACACACATCCATGCCCGAGGTAGGATTCGAAACTGCGACCATAGCAGCAGCGTGATTCTGGACTGAAGTGCCTAGAACCGCTTGGCCACAGCGGCTAGCTAAATCATAGTCTTTGGTTTGCTTTACCCACAGTGTTTTCTATATGATTGTTCCAACTTAACTTATTTGTGATTGCAATCCCTAAGTAGTTGAATTTACAGCCTTTACATTTGTGTGATTTATTGTGTAACCAAAATTTAGCAGATACTTTTTGGTACTCATTTGGATGACTTCACACTTTTCATTATGTATAATCAGTTACCACTTTTTGTGCCATACAGGTATCTTGTCTAAATCATTCTGCGATTTGTTTTTATCATCTGTTGACTTTACAAGACAGTAAATGACAGCATCAACTGCAAACAATTTTAGAGTGCTACTCAGATTATCTCCTAAATCATTTATGTAGATGAGGAACAACAGAGGGCTCATAATACTTCCTTGGGGAATGCCCACTATTACTTCTGTTTCACTCATTGACTTTCCATCAGTTATTAAAAACTGTGATCTTTCTACCAGGAAATAATGAATCCAGTCTCACAACTGAGATGCTAGTCTATAGACAGGCAATTTGATTAGAAGTTGCTTGTGAGATATGGCATCAAAAGCATTCTGGAAATCTAAAAATATGGAATCAATTTCACAACCTCTGTCAATAGCACTCATTACTTCACAAGACTAAAGAGCTAGTTGTGTTTCACAAGAACAATATTTTCTGAATCTGTGTTGGCTGTCTGTCAATAAATAGTTTTCTTCAAGATAACTCATCACGTTTGAACACAGTACATGTTCCAAAATCGTACTGCAAATCGACATTAGCAATATGGTTTTTTTAGTCGATTACTCCTATTTCCTTTCTTGGTTATTGGTGTACTTGTGCAACTTTCCATTCCTTAGGTACAGATCTTTCAATGAGCAATCGGTTGTATACGATTTGAAATATATATCTATCGTATCAGCATAGTCTGAGAGGAACCTGACTGGTAAACAATCAAGACCAGAGGCCTTGCCTTTATTAAATGATTTAAGGTGCTTTGCTACATCGAGCAGTGTCTACTGCTGGCAGCTGCTCTTGGTTTGAATTCTGGAATATTTACTTAATCCCCTTTGGTGAAAGAATTTCAGAAAACCGTGATTAGTAACTTTGTTTTAGTGGCATTTTCATCAATAATGTCACCATTGTTATCACACAGTGAAGGTATTGATTTTGTCTTTCTGCTGGTGTACTTAACATAAAACCAGAATTTCTTTGGATTATCTGCCTGATTTCGAGAGAAAGTTTCATTACGAAAAGTATTAAAAGCATCTCGCATTGAAGTTCATGCTACATTTTGAGCTTCAGTAAAACTTTGCCAATCTTGAGAATTTTGTGTTCCTTTAAATTTGGCATGCTTTTTTTAAATTTTATGTAGCTTCTGCAACAAGTGCTCTGACCTGTTTAGCATACCACGGGGGATCAGTACCACCTCTTATTATTTGGTAAATGTCTCTCAATAGCCACTGACACTATTTCTTGAATTTAAACCACTTCTCGTCTGTGCTTACATATTCACACTGGAAAGAGTGGAAATGGTCTCTTAGGAAGGCCTCTAACATATTTTTAGTGGCTTTTTAAACAGGTGTATTTCGCATTTATTTTTGGTGGGTTTGGATGTTAGTTTCCAGTCTCATTACAACAACCTTGTGATCACTAATCCCTCTATCTGTTATAACGCTCCCTTTATGCTCAGGATTATTTGTTGCTAAGATGTCAAGTGTGTTTTCGCAACTATTTACACTTACAGCGGGCTCCTGATCTAATTGTTCAAAATAATTCTCTGAGAGCACATTCAGAATGATTTCGGACAACTTTTATGCCTACCTCCAACTTAAAACATATATTTTTTCCAACACATTGAGGGCTGGTTGAAGTCACCACTAACTATAACTGTATGAGTGGGGCTGTTTTTTGTTGTTGTGGTCTTCTAGTTCTGAGACTGGTTTGATGCAGCTCTCCATGCTACTCTATCCTGTGCAAGCTTCTTCATCTCCCAGTACCTACTGCAACCTACATCCTTCTGAATCTGCTTAGTGTATTGATCTCTTGGTCTCCCTCTATGATTTTTACCCTCCATGCTGCTGCCCTCCAATACTAAATTGGTGATCCCTTGATGCCTCGGAACATGTCCTACCAACCGATCCCTTCATGTAGTCAAGTTGTGCCACAAACTCCTCTTCTCCCCAATTCTATTCAATACCTCCTCATTAGTTATGTGATCTACCCATCTAATCTTCAGCAGTCTTCTGTAGAACCACATTTAAAAACTTCTATTCTCTTCTTGTCCAAACTATTTATCGTCCATGTTTCACTTCCATGCATGGCCACACTTCATAGAAATACTTTCAGAAACGGCTTCCTGACACTTAAATCTATACTCGATGTTAACAAATTTCTCTTCTTCAGAAATGCTTTCCTTGCCATTGCCAGTCTACATTTTATATCCTCTCTACTTCAACCATCATCAGTTATTTTGCTCCCCGAACAGAGACACTCTACTACTTTAAGCGCATCACCCGACTTAATTCGACTACATTCCATTATCCTCATTTTGCTTTTGTTGATTTCATCTTATATCCTCCTTTCAAGACACTGTCCATTCCGTTCAACTGCTCTTCCAAGTCCTTTGCTGTCTCTGACAGAATTACAATGTCATCGGCAAACCTCAAAGTTTTTATTTCTTCTCCATAGATTTTAATACCTACTCCGAATTTTTCTTCTGTTTCCTTTACTGTTTGCTCAATATACAGATTGAATAACATCGGGGATAGGCTACAATCCTGTCTCTCTCCTCTCCCAACCACTAGATTAGATTAGATTAGTACTTGTTCCATAGATCATGAATACGACACTTCGTAATGATGTGGAATGTGTCAGGTTAATAAAAGGTGTCTATACAAGATTAATAACAAAGTGCAGTATACAGATTTTGAAAGTGATTACACAAAAACTACTATCTTTCATTTAGATTCTTATAGGTGGTGAATGTACACGTTCAGTAAGAGACATAGAACAGCTTTCCCACGGCAGGCAGTGACAGATGCATGTGTGTCTCCCGGGTAGGCCGCTAGATGTCAGCCCTCAAAGTTACATAGATTAGATTAGTACTTGTTCCATAGATCATGAATACGACACTTCATAATGATGTGGAATGTGTCAGGTTGGGGAAATTACCCACTTACTATATCCAAAAATTCATCTAATGAGTAGAAGGAGTTGACATTAAGAAATTCTTTTAATTTCCTTTTAAATGCTATATGGCTATCTGTCAGACTTTTTATGCTATTAGGTAAGCGACCAAAAACTTTTGTGGCAGCATAATTTATCCCCTTCTGAGCCAAAGTTAGATTTAACCTTGAGTAGTGAAGATCATCCTTTCTCCTAATGTTGTAGCCATGTATACTGCTTTTACTTTTGAATTCATTCAGATTGTTAATAACAAAATTCATAAGTGAATATACACTCCTGGAAATGGAAAAAAGAACACATTGACACCGGTGTGTCAGACCCACCATACTTGCTCCGGACACTGCGAGAGGGCTGTACAAGCTATGATCACACGCACGGCACAGCGGACACACCAGGAACCGCGGTGTTGGCCGTCGAATGGCGCTAGCTGCGCAGCATTTGTGCACCGCCGCCGTCAGTGTCAGCCAGTTTGCCGTGGCATACGGAGCTCCATTGCAGTCTTTAACACTGGTAGCATGCGCGACAGCGTGGACGTGAACCGTATGTGCAGTTGACGGACTTTGAGCGAGGGCGTATAGTGGGCATACGGGAGGCCGGGTGGACGTACCGCCGAATTGCTCAACACGTGGGGCGTGAGGTCTCCACAGTACATCGATGTTGTCGCCAGTGGTCGGCGGAAGGTGCACGTGCCCGTCGACCTGGGACCGGACTGCAGCGACGCAAGGATGCACGCCAAGACCGTAGGATCCTACGCAGTGCCGTAGGGGACCGCACCGCCACTTCCCAGCAAATTAGGGACACTGTTGCTCCTGGGGTATCGGCGAGGACCATTTGCAACCATCTCCATGAAGCTGGGCTATGGTCCCGCACACCGTTAGGCCGTCTTCCGCTCACGCCCCAACATCGTGCAGCCCGCCTCCAGTGGTGTCGCGACAGGCGTGAATGGAGGGACGAATGGAGACGTGTCGTCTTCAGTGATGAGAGTTCCTTCTGCCTTGGTGCCAATGATGGTCGTATGCGTGTTTGGCGCCGTGCAGGTGAACGCCACAATCAGGACTGCATACGACCGAGGCACACAGGGCCAACACCCGGCATCATGGTGTGGGGAGCGATCTCCTACACTGGCCGTACACCACTGGTGATCGTCAAGGGGACACTGAATAGTGCACGGTACATCCAAACCGGTACATCCTAGACCGGCAAGGGAACTTGCTGTTCCAACAGGACAATGCACGTCCGCATGTATCCCGTGCCACCCAACGTGCTCTAGAAGGTGTAAGTCAACTACCCTGGCCAGCAAGATCTCCGGATCTGTCCCCCATTGAGCATGTTTGGGACTGGATGAAGCGTCGTCTCACGCGGTCTGCATGTCCAGCACGAACGCTGGTCCAACTGAGACGCCAGGTGGAAATGGCATGGCAAGCCGTTCCACAGGACTACATCCAGCATCTCTACGATCGTCTCCATGGGAGAATAGCAGCCTGCATTGCTGCGAAAGGTGGATATACACTGTACTAGTGCCGACATTGTGCATGCTCTGTTGCCTGTGTCTATGTGCCTGTGGTTCTGTCAGTGTGATCATGTGATGTATCTGACCCAAGGAATGTGTCAATAAAGTTTCCCCTTCCTGGGACAATGAATTCACGGTGTTCTTATTTCAATTTCCAGGAGTGTCTATATATATATATATATATATATATATATATATATATATATATATATATATATATATATATATATATACCTAAAAACAAAGATGATGTGACTTACCAAATGAAAGTGCTGGCAGGTCGACAGACACACAAACATACACACAAAATTCAAGCTTTCGCAACAAACTGTTGCCTCATCAGGAAAGAGGGAAGGAGAGGGAAAAATGAAAGCATGTGGGTTTTAAGGGAGAGGATAAGGAGTCATTCCAGTCCCGGGAGTGGAAAGACTTACCTTAGGGGGAAAAAGGGACGGGTATACACTCGCACACACACACATCCATCCACACATATACAGACACAAGCAGACATATTTAAAGACAAAGAGTTTGGGCAGAGATGTCAGTCGAGGCAGAAGTGCAGAGGAAAAGATGTTGTTGAATGACAGGTGAGGTATGAGTGGCGCAACTTGAAATTAGCGGAGATTGAGGCCTGGTGGATAACGGGAAGAGAGGATATATTGAAGAGCAAGTTCCCATCTCCGGAGTTCGGATAGGTTGGTGTTGGTGGGAAGTATCCAGATAACCCGGACGGTGTAACACTGTGCCAAGATGTGCTGGCCATGCACCAAGGCATGTTTAGCCACAGGGTGATCCTCATTACCAACAAACACTGTCTGCCTGTGTCCATTCATGCGAATGGACAGTTTGTTGCTGGTCATTCCCACATAGAATGCATCACAGTGTAGGCAGGTCAGTTGGTACATCACGTGGGTGCTTTCACACGTGGCTCTGCCTTTGATTGTGTACACCTTCCGAGTTACAGGACTGTAGTAGGTGGTGGTGGGAGGGTGCATGTGACAGGTTTTACACCGGGGGCGGTTACAAGGGTAGGAGCCAGAGGGTAGGGAAGGTGGTTTGGGGATTTCATAGGGATGAACTAAGAGGTTATGAAGGTTAGGTGGACGGCGGAAAGACACTCTTGGTGGAGTGGGGAGGATTTCATGAAGGATGGATCTCATTTCAGGGCAGGATTTGAGGAAGTCGTATCCCTGCTGGAGAGCCACATTCAGAATCTGATCCAGTCCCGGAAAGTATCCTGTCACAAGTGGAGCACTTTTGTGGTTCTTCTGTGGGAGGTTCTGGGTTTGAGAGGATGAGGAAGTGGCTCTGGTTATTTGCTTCTTTACCAGGTCGGGAGGGTAGTTGCGGGATGCGAAAGCTGTTGTCAGGTTGTTGGTGTAATGCTTCAGGGATTCTGGACTGGAGCAGATTCGTTTGCCACGAAGACCTAGGCTGTAGGGAAGGGACTGTTTGATGTGGAATGGGTGGCAGCTGTCGTAATGGAGGTACTGTTGCTTGTTGGTGGGTTTGATGTGGACGGAACGTCCATCCACAGCAACAAACTCTCCATTCGCATGAATGGACACAGGCAGACAGTGTTTGTTGGTAATGAGGATCACCCTGTGGCTAAACATGCCTTGGTGCATGGCCAGCACATCTTGGCGCAGTGTTACACCGTCCGGGTTATCTGGATACTTTCCACCAACACCAACCTATCAGAACTCCGGAGATGGGAACTTGCTCTTCAATATATCCTCTCTTCCCGTTATCCACCAGGCCTCAATCTCCGCTAATTTCAAGTTGCCGCCACTCATACCTCACCTGTCATTCAACAACATCTTTGCCTCTGCACTTCTGCCTCGACTGACATCTCTGCCCAAACTCTTTGTCTTTAAATATGTCTGCTTGTGTCTGTATATGTGTGGATGGATATGTGTGTGTGTGTGTGTGTGTGCGAGTGTATACCCGTCCCTTTTTCCCCCTAAGGTAAGTCTTTCCGCTCCCGGGACTGGAATGACACCTTATCCTCTCCCTTAAAACCCACATCCTTTCGTCTTTCCCTCTCCTTCCCTCTTTCCTGATGAGGCAACAGTTTGTTGCGAAAGCTTGAATTTTGTGTGTATGTTTGTGTGTCTGTCGACCTGCCAGCACTTTCATTTGGTAAGTCACATCATCTTTGTTTTTAGGTATATTTTTCCTACGTGGAATGTTTCCTTCTATTATATATATATATATATATATATATATATATATATGATGATATAGGATGATCTTGGATGAGCTCCAGCAATTATTCTGATTACACGCTTTTGTGCAATGAACACTCTTTTACTCAATGATGAGTTACCCCAGAATATGATGCCATATGAAAGCAGAGAATGAAAATAGGCATGGTAAGCTAATTTACTCTGATGTATATTGCCAAAATTTGCAATGACCCTAATAACATAAGTAGTTGAACTCAAGCATTTCAGCAGATTCTCAGTGTGTTTTTTCCAGTTCAACCCCTCATCAATGCATACACCTAGAAATTTTGAATATTCTACCTTAGCTACCGATTTCTGATCGAAGTCTATATTTATTAATGGTGTCATTCCATTTACTGTGTGGAACTGTATATATTGTGTTTGGTCAATTTTTAATGAGAGCCCATTCGCAGAGAACCACTTAATTATTTTCTGAAAAACGTCATTTACAATTTCGCCAGTTAATTCTTGTCTGTTGGGTGCGATAGCTATACTTGTATCATCGGCAAAAAGTACCAGCTTTGCATCCTCGTGAATATAGAATGGCAAGTCATTAACATATATTAAGAACAGCAGAGGACCCAAGACCGAACCTTGCGGCACCCCATTCTTGATTGTTCCCCAGTTTGAGAAATCACCAGTTTTTTGCATATTATGTGAACTGTTTATTTCAACTTTCTGCACTCTTCCAGTTAGGTATGATTTAAACCATTTGAGCACTGTCCCATTAATACCACAGTACTTGCGATTATCTAGAAGTATTCCATTATTTACACAATCAAAAGCCTTTGATAGATCACAAAAAATCCCAACGGGTGACTTCTGGTTACTCAGAGCATTTAATATTTCATTAGTGAAAGTATATATAGCATTTTCTGTTGAAATGTCCTCCAGAAAGCTGTTCAGGTACTGCAGGATTTCTGCAAGATTTTTATATCACGTACCCAGATCACTAGTGTCATTATCTAACTATAGAATAATTTTGGTGTAAAGAACATCATGTAAAGAACAGTTTTTCCAAAGTGCTTCATATATACATATGGGACTCCTGGAGTTGGGCTGGGTGGTTTGTTTACTGGTTGAAGGGAGGAGAAGGGTTTTTTGAAGGACTAAACAGTGAGGTCATCAGTCCCTTGTTCAAGGGGTAGCCCATCTGGAGCTAGTGACATCAGCCAGATATTTGGTCAGATTGTGATAGTATGTAGTAGTAGTAGAACTGGTACACAAAAAGCAATGTTGCTGCCAAAGGTGAGAAATAATTAAAATAGGGATAAAAGTAACTTCCTGACACATTAAAACTGTGTGCCAGACTGGGACTTGAACTTGGGACCTCTGCCTTTATTTTGCAAGTGCTCTACTGCCTGAGCTATCTAAGCACAACTCACGACATGCCCTCACAACTTTACTCCCACCAGTACCTCATCTCCTACCTCCCAAACTTTACATGTATTGTCCTGCATACCTGTTGGGGTTAGCATTCCTGGAAGAAAGAATATTTCTGTGACGTGGCTGAGCCACAGCCTGGGGGATTGTTTCCAGAATGAATTTTCAGTTCGCAGCTAAGCCAAGTCTTCGAAATATCCTTTCTTTCAGGAATACTAGCTCCACAAGGTATGTAGGAGAACTTCAGTGGAGCCTGGAAGGTAACAGACAGGGTAATAATGGAAGTACAACTGTGAGGGAAAATTATGAGTCACGCTTGGATAGATCATTTGGTAGAACATTTGCCTGCAAAAGGCATAGGTTCCAGGTCAGAGCTCCATTCCAGGACACAGTTTTAATCTGCCAGGAAGTTTCAAATCAGTGCACACTCCACTACAGCGTGAAAATTCATTCTGCAGCGGTAAAAAAACATATGGGTCAGGCCAGCCTGCAGGTCAGAGAGCAGATGAGGACTCCCACAGATGTCTTCTGTGGCAAGAGGTATCTCGCTCATGTCTGACCTACACCAACCCAATGCGGGGTAAGATAGCAAGAGAATAAACAATTCCTTCCAGAGGGGAGATCTGCAACAGTAAAAGCAAAGGAGCTAAAAATGTAATGAACATCTGTAGGACTGATAACAGTAAAATAAGATAGAGAAATAATCAGGTCAGTTGGTGGGCAGGCACATTCAAGTATCCTCAGAAGCTCAGCAGGTGGCAGAGAGTGTGTCATCCACAACTTTCCCACTCCTAATCTGTTACGGTCAAAGTGTTAAAGATGGGAATAAAACTCACACTCTGCAAGAAAGCATAAAAACCTGATCTTTCATCATCAACTAGTGTCAAGGATAAGGTAGGTCTTGCCTCCATCGGAGAACTATATGAAGGATCACACCTAAAAATTAAAATACGGTGCAGTAGAGAAAAGGTCTAACTGAACCTAAAAGTGATGAAGACAGAGTAAAAGTGGGTCTGGTGGAGGAGTAGAGTCGTAGGTCCCCAGGCCTACCATATGGCAGGAGACACCCCAACCCAACTCCCCTAACTCCCACCATCGAAGCAGTTTAAAACTTTCGATCTAAGAATAAACAGCTCTTTCGTGCAGGAAACGAAGAACAAGTTCAGTTGTCTGTACATTGTCTGCCAATGTTAGAGGCAAAGAAACTGGAAGATTGTGGTTGACATAGAGATCCAGAAGGGGGCATTCCACCAGAATGTGAGCTACTGTCTGTGAGACTGCTCAACCACAAGGTGGAAGGTGGCTCATAACATAATATACAACTATGGATTAATATGGTATGATTGATATGGAGGCCACATAGGATGGTGCATTCCTTCTGGGAGGAAAGAAAGGATTAGTACCATGCATCCACCGTCTCTTTGATAACACACAGACCTTATTTCTACTTGCAAATCCATGCCTGGGATCATCAAAGTGAATGTTGGATGAGTAATCAGTCACTTCTCTAGCCAGACATTTGGCCAGTTCATTCCTTGAGATACCCATGACTTGAGACCCAGAGAAAAACAACTGAGCATGTAGTATAAGTAAGGTCAGAGAGAAGATTGTGAATAGCACACATCATAAGGTGACAAGAGTAACATCAGACAGTAGTTTGTAGACTGCTCATTGACTCACTATAAATCAAAACTTGGTCAGGGGAGGTCTGTTTAGTAAAACATAGGGCTCTGTTAATGGCTACCAGCTCTGCTGTAAAATACTTGCAGTGACCATTGTTCTTGACCAGACCTGGGGCTGATGTAAACTCCACAGTGACACTCTCCACCAGCTCACAGAATCTATATCTAATGGTGGTGACAACTTGGCAAAACAGTTTCAGTTAATTCTTCTGCAAGAGCCTCCATAACTATACATTGAGTCTCCTTCCAGAGTCACCCAAGATAAGAAGGATGTGACACCAAAGGTGACCAGGAAATAAGACCTATACAGATGTATCTCTCTCAGTACCCTCACCAACTCTGCATAGTGGGGAATATGTCCCATGAAAGCTCTGTCTTTGTTATACCACATGTCACTGTTTTAGTGTATTCACTACTATTGGATTCTGTGGCAATCTTTCTTTACATATTATCAAAGAGACTACACATATTTAGTCATGTTCAAGCTTTGGTATATATCATTTGGACATCCTTTTGTGCAAACCTGAGTTATTAAGGAGTGAAACAGTGTTCTGTATCACTGTTGGAATACAATCCTTCCTTACCTACTTGTATGCTAATGGTCACCTAAAATTAGCAATGAAGTTGCACTGTCATTGAGTGCTATTAATTTCCCTACATTCTGTCAACAAGATAACAGTTTAAGTATTTTTGGCTTCTATTGAGGAATCTACAAGCTCTCCATCTCATCTTATGGGCTTTACGCCACTCATAATCTCTCATCAGGGTAACATTCTTGAATGTGGAGCAAAATTGAGCACTTCAGGGAGCACAGATGTTGCCTTCTATTTCTAGTTGGTGATGGTCCTCAAGCTGTGAACTTCAGTGTTCTGCTATTTCATATTAATCACTGGAACTTCTTGTACTGTTTCACAGTGCCCTACACTTGCATAGATCACAAGTTGTGAAAGCTGAAAGGCAGGAGTCATGGTACATGTGACAGGCAAGCAGAGTAAGTGCATTTTTTTAAAGTTCTTTACTGGAAACTCAGGTATGCTCCTTACTAAGAACACTGACACAGTGTCCAGCATGCTTTGGCAGAGCTCAACATAATCAAAGAACATGTTTGATTCTCAACAGCCAAAGGTGTTGTGTCTAGCCAACAGTTTTTGTAACTAAGTGATCAAATAGTCAGTGGCAATGAGGATACATAACAATTTCATCAACTGAGATGTCAGTTGTCGTCATCTTAAGCCTGAGACACAGGAGTATACAAGTTTGGCGCAAATATTCCTAGCTGAGAGGAATGCAGAAAGTAGATGATACTGAATGCTATTCCCTGTACTCAGTACTTGGTCTCCCCACCAAACTGCTGGAGAAACAAGCAGATTCATATGATGATACAATTCAGAAGTTTAAACAATGCGTTAAGAAATTTGACTGGAAACGTAATTATCAAAAACCTGATGTCAATAGCAAATTACCACATTTGATGATGAAGCTGTATTACTGTTTGAAAGCATATTCTCAAAAAGAATCTACAGAGCGCAAACTAGACAACTAGTGAAAACGCCATGGATCACTTTGGTTGCCAAAATATCCTGTAAATGGAAATAAGAGCAATTACTGAATACAGATATTCAAATAATGCTCATAAACAGAACTTCTACAAAATATATTGCAAAATTTTAAACAAAGTGACTGAAAAAGCAAAACATGTATAGTTGTTGGTCAAAAACAATAATTCACATAACAAAATCAAAAGTATGTGGAATGTTACAAAAAGTAAGACAAAAAATATTGCCGAGATTTTCAATGGACACATTCTAAATGTCACTGAGAAAACAGGCTGTGGGTCAGAGGCTCTACATGAAGTGATGGATATTCTCAAATGGCAAGCTCCAAACACTTCTGATGAGACGATGTTATCTCCTACAAACACTAGGGAACTTAAAGAGTACCATTGTCTTATTGAAAAACAGCTGGCTTTGACAGTATCTCAAGCAAGCTACTGAAATAATGTTCTATTGAAATACGTAGAATACTGAGCCATAATCTTAACTCAAAAATGTATCAAGTCATATTCCCAGAGAGAATTAAATATACTACTGTAAAATCTCTTTCAAAAATGTGGATGCATCAAAAGTGAATAATTACAAGCCAGTTTCACTTTTAAAATTATTTAAAAGGTTGTTGCATACCAGGATTGCCAAGCTCCTTGAACACTTCAGCGTTCTAAGTAAACGACAGTTACATATTCTGAAGAATATAAGCAATGAACAACCAATCTTCACATTTGTGGAAGACATCTTACAAGGAAACATCACCAACTTGATCACATATTTTGTGGAGAAAATAGTACAACTACAAGATATCAGCCCAAGCAGTCGACCCCGCATAAAAATTTGGGCCATGATTCTGACAGTGTAATGTTATGACCTCCTGTAAGTACAGCTTTTAAACTTCCTGTATGCCTACTGTTTGTCACTCACTCACCCCCCCTGTAGCCACCTAATGCCCAAGTGCAAAGTTCTATAGAGTGAAGTGAGTAAGAGGTTTTTGAATTATCATTGTGACATTGGTAATATGCTTTTTTTTTTACTGTGTCAAAATGAGCTTAGTGATGTTTCCTTGTTAGAGTCCCTAAATAAGCAAAGTTCACGGTATTTTCTTTTATCTGACAGCAGCTTTTGATTATGTGGATCACAAACTACTATTACAGAAAGCCCAGCAGTATGGTATCAAGAGCCCAAGTAACCTGCTGAAGTATTATCTTGCTAACAGGAAGCAGAAAGTAATTTTGAAAGCAGTGGATTGCAAATTGGGAATAACTGTCAAGCCCAATTGGGGTATTATTCATCACTGGGTCCCACAGGGTTGTGTCACGGATCCTTTATCATTTCTGATTTATACTAATGGCCTGACCGTAGTTGAGTCCAAATTTACCATGTTTGCAGATGACACCAGTTATAACAGCAACCAGCAACATTTTATCAAAATTCTTTAACTGGTTTACTGTTAACTCCCATTCTGCCAGCCTAAGCAAGACAAATTTTATGCGGTTTCGATCAAGTCACAAAAGCCCAAAGGAATAATAAATGACATTCAATAACCAGAAGTTACAGAGTGTGGATAACACTGTGTTCCTGAGCTTTCATTCAGACTGCAAACTAAACTACGAACACCATATTCATGAAAATGTCAACAGAATGAGCTCTACAGCTTTTGCATTAAGATTGCTATCTCATAACAGAGATCAAACAGTCACAAAGGTATCTTATTTTGCTTGCGTCCATTCTGGCACATCATATGGAATTATCTTCTATGGGAACTCTACTCTCACTCAAAAAAATCTTCATTGTCCTTGCTCAGAAGAGTGTAAGCCGTGTCATAAGTACAGTAAGTCCAAGAAGCTCCTGTATCAAATTGCTTAGCCAGTTAGGAGTACCTGCCACTGAATCTCAATATTTTTTTTTTCTCTGATGTGCTTTGCCAAAGAACCTCACACACTCTGAAAACAACTCAGTAAATCACATGCGTGATACTAGACATAAGAATGACATGCAATTTTTTTTCAAAACTTTTTTCCCGTGAACTTCAAAATTTAAAGAATAGTGGATCCCTTTCCAAAAGCCAATTTCTCTTACATGACTCAGTGTACTCTGTTGACGCATGTGTAAAAAAAAAAAGAGCTTGCCAAAGAAAACATATAGTTATAACAGCTTCATGACTGTCTAATGTTAATTTAAGTTTTTATGTGAATCATGTTATTTTTGATTAGTCATTGTGTAATTCAGATATTTATTATTATTGTATATGTAATGATGAACTGATTGCATAGTAGTAGGACAACTATGTATGTAAAACTGTTCTGAACACATCACTATTGAAGATATAGTCATTTATTGTTTATTTCTAATACTGTAGTACCAGTTTAGTTGTAAGCGAACTCATCACTGTTTGGATTTTTAAAAAACTCACATCTTTTTCACTGACTTTCACAATTCTTATTTCCACCAGAATGTCATTGGTCTTCCTGATGGTTCAATGGAAGAAGAGTCACATGGCCCAGTGAACTTCCTACAGGATCCTGGTATTTCACCAGAAAATGGACAATGATGTGAAAACTTGAAAAATTATTGCCTCATTCTTATTTTTTGCCAATAAAGTAAGATTTCATCACTACTGGCACTTTATCTAACGAAATTTTACATTGTATTCAATCATATACCTTCTCTAGATCATGGACAATATCAGCAGCATAATTTGCCTTGATAACCCCCATTTAAACTTTATTTGTGAGAGACTGCATAGGAATTACACTACAGAGAAAATTTCTTATGCTTCTCCTACTACATTTCAAGCTTTGGCCAGATGATAGAAAGTGTGAGCCACACCCTACAGTGTTTGATTTTCCAGTAGGACAACTTCCAGCAAAGTAGTAATCCAGACCCACAGGGAAAAGAGCCGCTCTCATATCTGAAGTGACAAAATCAGGGTGATGACTGTATTATATGCACAATATAATGTGGCACTTCTGCAGAAGTGAAGGAATCAATTAAAGTCCGATGACCTCAGGCCAGTATAGAGTGTTTCTGCCTAGTGGCAGTCTTAACTACTAAACAAGACAACTTGCTGTAGCATTATAGCACATGTTGTGAATGCAATGTTGATTCCAGTATGCTGCCTGCTCTGCAAGGAAGAGGTGGAATTTGTTTCCCTTACATCCCCCCCCCCCCCAATAGCAGGCAGAAAGCTAAAAGGTGATCATGTGCATGTGCACCTAACATCCCTTGCAAAAAGAGACATTTTTTTCCTTTCTTTCTTTTGAGTCATCTGTCTTCTGATTGGTTTGATGTCGGCCACCATGAATTCCTCTCCTGTGCCAACATTTTCATCTCAGAGTAGCACTTGCAACCTACATCCTCAATTATTGTTGGATGTATTCAAATCTCTATCTTCCTCTACAGTTTTTACCCTCTACGGCTTCATCTGGACCATGGAAGTTGTTCCCTGATGTCTTAGCAGATGTCCTATCATCCTGTCCCTTCTTCTTGTCAGTGTTTTCCATATATTCCTTTCTTCGCTGATTCTGCAGGAGAACCTCTTCATTCCTTACCTTATCAGTTCACCTAATTTTCAACATTCTTCTGTGGCACCACAGTTCAAATTCTTTGATTCTCTTCTGTTCCTGTTTTCCTGCATTCCATGATTTACAACCATACAATGCTGTGCTCTAGTGTACATTCTCAGAAATTTCTTCCTCAAATTAAGAAATATGTTTGATACTAGTAGACTGGGCTGGTGTGCTGATATTCTTGAGTGAATATCGCACATTGTTTACCAATCAGCACTGCCTTCCTTCAAGAACGCTGTTCGGTATATGATCTCGGTAAGAATACTGTATTATATGAAGCAACATGTAGTTAATGAGATTTGTGGTTAATATTTATAGATGTAACAGGTTAAAATTACGTAACAGATGTACTGTGTGCAGTTATTTTTTTATTTTTTGTTCCATGTGTTCTAGGTTGCTGAAATGACAATGGTGGACTGATAGCAGCACAGTAATGACAGATTCACAAGTTGGTCACCGTATGTGCTGAACTGACAGCCAAGCCATGTTAAAGGAGGACAATGTCACTGGGCTAGCAGATTCGACAAAGAAAAAATTATTACATTGTTAATATGAAAAAGAACCTGTTGCTATTGTAATTTTGTTCAGTTCATGTCTGTATTCCATTGAAGTCAGTCGTTGGATGGAAATGTATACTATACTACAAGTACTGTGAAGAATTATCAATAAACCAATGGAGAAGATCATTACTGTGAAAAGAGAAAAAACATGTTGTTGAAGATTTTTATTTTGGAAGTGTGCATGTTTGAAGTTAGTTATCAAAACTGAATCAAGATACTAATCAGCTAAAAAAGAGAGATAAAGGGCTAAATAATATGCAACACAGAAGCAACCAAAATTGTATGACTGCACAGTTTTTTTTTGCTTAAGGACGTGATCAATTTGTTCTTACGATTCTGAATTAGCTTTTTGGAAAACAGTGGGACTAGTTAAAGTTAATCCAAAAATTCTTGACAGTTTTTTAAAGTTTATTGAAAGATTAATAGTGAAAAGTGAAATATTTTGACAGTTACACTATGCAAATCAGAGATACACTTAACATTATTGTGTGCTTGACTGTTTAGTAATAAGCATGAGCATCTCTGGTTGCCTTGACAACAGAAACTAACTGCAATACATCCGAATACAAAAAGTAGCTTAAAACTGATATTTACATCATGTATCTTTATGAGAGAGTAAAAGCCATTAGTGCATGTTTGTCCTTTTTGAATATACGAACCTCCAAAATTTAGAGAATAATTCTTTGGAAGAGATGACATTAAATATTAGCCCATTCAATATAATTGATAGCACGGTCAGGCTGACCTGTGGGTACGTTTCTGTGACCAGTACATGTCCAGGAGTCTACGAAACATATTAGTCTGATTTATTTTCATTTTTCTTCAATTTACTCTCAGTCCGTATTCTGTATTCATTAGACTGTTCATTCCATTCAACAGATCCTGTAAGTCTTCTTCACTTTCACTAAGGATAGCAATGTCATCAGCGAATCTTATCCCAATATCCATTTGCTTTGATTTTTAATCCCAATCTTGAATTTTTCTTTTATTTCCGCCATTGCTTCTTTGATGTACAGATTGAACAGTAGGGGCAAAAGACTACACCCCTGTCTTTCACCCTTTGTAATCCAAGCACTTTGTTCTTGGTCTTCCACTCTTATTGTTCCCCCCCCCCCCCCCCCCCCCCCCTCCCCCACCCCCCAGTCTTGCTTCCATTATCAACTGCCTCAATCGTGCCTTTACGTTTCCTAAAGCCAAATTCATCTTTGTCTAAGAGATCCTCAATTTTATTTTCCATTCTTCTGTGTATTATTCTTATCAGCAACTTGGATTCATGAGCTGTTAAGCTGATTTTGCAATAATTCTTGCACCTGTCGAACCTTGCAATCTTTAGAATTGTGTAGATGATGTTTTTGAGAAAGTCTGATGGAAAATCACCAGTCTCACACATTCTACAACCAATGTAAATATCGGTTTGTTGCCACTTGCCCCAATGATTTTAGAAATTATGATGGAATGTTATTTATACCTTCTGCCTTAATTGGTCTTAAGTCATCCAAAGCACTTTCAAATTTTGATTCTTTAATACTGGATCCCCCTGCTCTTCCATATCAACTCCTCAATTCCTGTTTCTCTCCCTCATAGAGACTTTCAAGGTACTCTTTCCACCTATCAGCTCTATATTCTTCATTTAACAGTGGAATTGTACTCTTAATATTTCTGCCCCTTCTTTTAATTTCACAGAAGGTTGTTTTGAATTTTCTATAGGCTGAGTCAGTTCTGATACTCCTTTTTTTTTATTTCATCACATTTTTCATGCAGCCATTTCATCTTGGCTTCCATGCACTTTCTATTTATTTCACTCCTAACTGACTTGTGTTACTGTATTTCTGAATTTCCCTAACATTTTTGTACTTCCTTCTTTTGTCGGGCAGCTGAAATCTTTCATCTGTTACCCTTGGTTTCTTCGCAGTTACCTTCCTTCTACCTATGTTTGTCTTTCCAAATTCTGTGATTGCCTTTTCAGAGATGTCAACTTCTCTTCAACTGAACTGGCTACTGAGCTATTCATTATTGCAGTATCTTCAGCCTCAGAGAACTTCAAGTGTACCTCTTTATTCCTTAGTACTTCCACATCCCACATCTTTGTGCATTGATTCTTCCTGACTAGTCTCTTAAACTTCAGCCTAGTCTTCATCTTTACTAAATTGTGATATGAGTCTACATCTGCTCCTGGGCACACCGTAAAATCCAATAACTGATTTCAGAAACTCTGCCCGAGTATGATGTAATCAAATTGAAATCTTCCCATATCCCTTGGCCTTTTCCAAGTACACTTCTCTTCTTCTGATTCTGGAACAGAGTGTTGACTTTTACTAGCTGAAATTTACTACAGAACTCAATTAGTCTTTCTCCTCTCTCATTCCTATTACCAAGTCTATATTCTCCTATAACCCTTTCTTCATCTGCTTAACCCTACAACTGTATTCCAGTCCCCTACGACTTTTAGAATTTGATCTCCCTTTATTTGCTGAATTAGCTATTCTATATCCTCATATACTTTCTTTCTCTCTTCATCTTCCTCTTACAGTGTCGGCAGGTACACCTGAGCTATTGTTGCTGAAGCTGGTTTGCCATCAATTCTGATGAGAACAACCTTATCACTGAAATGTTCACAGTAACTCACTCTCTGCCCTACATCCCTATTCACAACTACTGTTATACTATTTTCTGTTGTCACCCTATATTCATCTGACCAGAAATCCTTGTCTTCTTTCCATTTCACTTCACTTTACTGACACCCACTATACCCAGGTTAAACCTCACATTTCACACTCCAACTTACAGAACATTATCCATTAATTGGTTATTCAATCTTTTTCTGATAGTCACCTTTCCCTTGGCAGTCCCCTCCCAGAGATCTCAATGGGGACCAGCCTGGAATCTTTTGCCAGTGGAGAGGTCATTATGAAGCCTAAATTAAAAAAAAAAACACATCCTGTGGATACACATTATGTGTCTTTAATGCAGTGGTTTAGATAGCCCTCTGGATCCTCGTGCCATTGATCATTTCTTATTCTTCCACCTTTCAGGGGCAATCTGAACCTGACTGCTCTGCTGCTCTGTCTGACAAGGCCGTTGGCAAAAAGAGAGTTATTTCTTATGTCAAAAGTTTTCATCCACTGTTAATGATGATTTTTATTCAAAATTTAAATTTAACCTGAGACCAAGAATGTTCTGACGACTTGTCAAAGAAGCTACCCCTAGACCAAGTGTGCACTTTTACTGCATGTACAGGGTTATTACAAATGATTGAAGCGATTTCACAGCTCTACAATAACTTTATTATTTGAGATATTTTCAAAATACTTTGCACACACATACAAAAACTCAAAAAGTTTTTTTAGGCATTCACAAATGTTCGATATGTGCCCTTTTAGTGATTCGGCAGACATCAAGCCGATAATCAAGTTCCTCCCATACTCGACACAGCATGTCCCCATCAATGAGTTCGAAAGCATCGTTGATGCGAGCTCGCAGTTCTGGCACGTTTCTTGGTAGAGAAGGTTTAAACACTGAATCTTTCACATAACCCCACAGAAAGAAATCGCATGGGGTTAAGTCGGGAGAGCGTGGAGGCCATGACATGTATTGCTGATCATGATCTCCACCATGACCGATCCATTGGTTTTCCAATCTCCTGTTTAAGAAATGCCAAACATCATGATGGAAGTGCGGTGGAGCACCATCCTGTGGAAAGATGAAGTCAGTGCTGTCGGTCTCCAGGTGTGGCATGAGCCAATTTTCCGTGGGCTACGCGTGAAACTTGCCCACACACGTTCAACCGTTTCTTCGCTCAGTGCAGGCCGACCCGTTGATTTCCCCTTACAGAGGCATCCAGAAGCTTTAAACTGTGCATACCATCGCCGAATGGTGTTAGCAGTTGGTGGATCTTTGTTGAACTTCGTCCTGAAGTGTCATTGCACTGTTATGACTGACTGATGCGAGTGCATTTCAAGCACGACATACGCTTTCTCGGCTCCTGTCGCCATTTTGTCTCACTGCGCTCTCGAGCGCTCTGACGGCAGAAACCTGAAGTGCGGCTTCAGCCGAACAAAACTTTATGAGTTTTTCTACGTATCTGTAGTGTGTCGTGACCATATGTCAATGAATGGAGCTACAGTGAATTTATGAAATCGCTTCAATCATTTGTAATAGCCCTGTATAATACAGTTTAATGTATGTTAGTTTGCACTTCTAACATGAGGTAGGCTATATTCCTAAGCCTATACATGGTGGTGTTTCTGCATCTGGAGTCATATGAAATCTCACTTTGCGATGTTTCTTACAAGTTAAAGTGTAACAGGAACCTTTTGCCATCAGGATCTACGTTCTGGAGCGTTATAAGGTTTGCGTTTTTTTTTATTATTTATTATATACGACAGGTGCCAGTGGTGAGCTGTGCAATAAAATTGCAATAGTTCAGCTGAACCTCAGACAGAATAAAATGACAGCTG
This sequence comes from Schistocerca cancellata, assembly GCF_023864275.1. Classification (NCBI taxonomy): domain Eukaryota; kingdom Metazoa; phylum Arthropoda; class Insecta; order Orthoptera; family Acrididae; genus Schistocerca; species Schistocerca cancellata. The sequence continues at coordinate 697,236,674 of NC_064626.1, forward strand.
GAAAAATACAAACATCGGAGGTTACTACATGTGGTAAAGACTAGGCCTTTGGTCAACGATCTATAGTGCTTTATTGCCTCATACGTAGCTGAAATTTTAGTAGATAGCATGGTATGTATGTTAGCCTTTTGGGAAAAGAAAGCTAAGGGCTTCCAGATTCAGCTGATCAGTTGCTGTAGAGCTTTATAACAATTTGGATAAGGCACCTCAAAAGATTGCTAAAATGCCTCCTTGGTGACTGGACATGCAGCCTCTACCAGCTTTGCTTGGTGTGTGTTGTCTACTGAGAAGTCTTTTCTACAAACAAGACACACAGAATAGTGAATTATGGAGCTAGCAAGAACATTCAGTGTGTTGTTTGAACTTCTGCAACACTAGGCATCTAGAGCTGATTAACATTAATTATACATTTCACACTCATTATAAATGGATAATTTAATTGGATAGATAAATCTACTCGCCAAGTGGTGGGTAGAACACACACATAAAAGAAGGTTGTAATTAGGTAAGCTTTCAGAACCAGTGGCTCCTTCTTCAGGAAGAAGGAATGAAGGGGGAAAAGAGGGGTGAAGGAAAAGAATTGGAGAGAGCTAGGGAAAGAGGTAGATTTCGGGAAAGTCACCCAGAACAATGGATCAGGGGAGACTTACTGCACAAGGTGAGAAGAAAAGACTGGTTGTTGGGGACTGCAGCAGAGGAGATTTGAAAAGGTTTTCAAATGTCATCCGATGCAGTCACCAACAATCAGTCTTACCTTCTCATCTCTTGGGATGAGTCTCTGACCTGTGGTTCTGGGTGACTTTCCCAAAATCTACCCCTTTTCCTACACCTCTCCAGTCCTTTTCCTTCCCCTTCAACTCTTCTGCGTGAAGAAGGAGCCATTGGCTCTGAAAGCATGCCTATTTACAACCTTCTTTTATGCATGTGTTCTGCTGCTGCTTGGTGAGTAATTTTTTATCTATACAATTAAATTATTTTCTCAAAAATTGATTGTTTACATTATAAATGGAGCTGGATACACATTACAAAAGTGTGTGTGTGTTTGGGGGGGGGGGGGGGGGGAGGTTGCATGCATGCAGTGATTATCCTAAATATAGTTAACTGATGAACACAGCTTCTGTAGCACCAGTGAGACATTCACCGGTGAGATGTCAGCTGAATTTCTGTAGGTTCCATATCACCAAACAACCAAGCAAAAACTTCACAAAGATGTTGTTCATGTTTTCCGTTCCTGCTTGGTGTTGTTTGCACAGAGTAGCAACTTCTTTCTAATACAGTTGTTCTTGCTCCAAAGGCAGCTGATGTTCCTACTGAAACAGGTGTTTTTGCTCTTGTAGTTGGTGCTGCTGCAGCTGAACTTTCAGGTATTCTGTATTTAGATGGGGTGATTGCAAGATATGATATTTGCAACCAACAATGGATAATTTTCTGCTCTTGCACTGGAGAAATCAATCTTAGGGCAACTGAAATAACAATAAGTGGAAAGTTTCATATCTTGAAGTGGGCATATATACTGATGACCCAAAACATTATGAGCATCTACTTAATAGCTTGTTTGTCCGCCTTTGGAATTAAATACATCACTGATTCTGTGTATCAGGGATCTGACAGTTTGTTGGTAGGTTTGTGGAGGCGTGCGGGTTTAGATGTCTACATATAGGTCACATAATTCGCATAAATAACAGATCTCCGATTTGCACATGCAGACCTTATAGCGACCCAGATGGGCTCCATTGGATTTACATCAGGCAAATTCGCAGTGGTCAGCATGTCTTCAATTACTACCACAGGTCCCATGCAAACACAGGAGAATGTCTCCCATAGCATAACACTGCTCCCACCAGCCTGCATCCATGGCACACTGCACATTTTGAGCCGCTGTTCACCTTCATTATGGCATTTGTGTAGATAGCCATCAAGCTAGTATAGAAAAAATGCGGTTCAGCAGAAGAGCTGACATGCCTCCTTTGATTGACAGTCCAATTCCAATGGTCCCACGACCACTGCAATCATAATTGATGATGTCGTTGGGTCAATGTGTGAACACACAGGGGTAGTCTGCTGTGGAGCTCCTTGTTCAACAATGTACAATGAACAGTGTGCTCCGAAACACTTGTGAGTGTGTTCTTCCAGCATAGATGCCACAGATCACAATTTATCCTACTCCACAGTGCAGACAAGCCTCCAAACCCCATGTTCTGCGAAGAGTCATGGACTTCCAATCATTTAGTGCACAGTGGTAGTTTCACTCTTCTACCACTTTTCGCAGACACAACAGTAGCATGTGAATGTCCAACCAGCTTCACTGTTTTTCAGATACTCATTCTCAGGATCAGCATAGTAATGATCTACCCTTTATCAGTCACTAATCTCAATAAATTTCCCTGTTTGTAGCCCATACCTTTGCTAGGGTGACCTCCATCTGTGTTGCTCTGCTTACATACCTGTGACTATGAAATAAATGTTGTGGTAACAGAATGATCTGTAGCTCAGCTCAAGATCTACATTCAACTTTGCTCTATATCTGATACAAGGGCGATTTCATCTCAAACCATTATGGTCAAGAGGAAATGTATCACATCATTATTTCAAAGTTTTCTGAAAAAAATATGTCAAAATTCCACAAGACACCTCTCAAAAATCAAAATAGTTTGATTTTCTGATGACTTGTTAAAAAATTGTAGACCTCTCTAAATGAGAATATTTGAAAAGTGTAAAGAAGGGAAAAAAGTCAAAAGAATTATAATAAAAAACTACAAGTGATAGAGATCTGGATTATTTTTAATAAAAACCTTGTTCCCAATACTATCAGACATGATTATGACATGCGTACTTCTGAGCTTTTTTCCATCTTTAATTTGGAAAAAGAGACTACAAAAATTTCTACCTTTTAGCAAACTTCAAAATTATGTTTTGAGAATATGGATAGTCACAACATGTTAACTGTCTTGATAAATGATATAGTGGAAAGACTACTGTCTGTCAGCAATGACATTAATGCCTGAAATTCTTAAACTATTAAAAAACTTCTACGTAAAAAGAGTGAATCTGAAATTTTTTGATTCTTTATAAATCATTTTCTCGAAACCCTCATCCCGAATATTCTAAAAATTGCATGGCATGTTGATTGGTCACTGTACTTATGGAGGGTACAATCAGAGTGCCAACATTTTGTGGTGCAAAATTTGAGAAATTTTAATTTTTACGGCACTCGGTAAGATTGTCTGACGCGAGTAAAGAGTGTAAGGGCAGGGACACTATGAATGTAGTGTGTGGACATTAAGTTGGGAATGTGGGTATCACGGGAAGCGGCAAGGGATAAATCCCTGCAGTTGCACTATCCCCTGTGCCCTCGGTGGCTCAGATGGATAGAGCATCTGCCATGTAAGCAGGAGATCCCAGGTTCGAGTCCCTGTTGGGGCACACATTTTCAGCTGTCCCCGTTGACGTATATCAACTCCTGTAGACAGCTTAGGGTCTTGATTTAATTACCATTTCATTCCAAGAGCGCTGATGGTCACTGATGGTATCTGTTCTTTCAGACCATAACTCCATAGGTTCACCCTCTTTCTAAACATAATTTTATCAACCAAGATAAAATATTTTCCATAAAAAATAATTGAATACTCTCAAAAAACCCTTATAATTCTAAGTCAGAAGACAGTCCATACATTGCTTGAATCATTTCAACCATAATCTATTGAAGCTACCATTACAAAAGTTTTATTTGTTTTATCAGATGTCACATTGAAACTATAACCCAGTAGAGGATTAGTGCTATGTGCTTCTCATAAGATACAACAGTTGCTGCTCACACTGGCCGATAGTCACTCATGTAGTTGAAAATATTGAAAGCAATATATGGTTCAGATGGGAACATGAGGAAAGGCAGCTGACTATATGAAAACAGTGATATAAAGCCAATTTCACAGTGATTACCTGCAATATCTGAGCCTTTGAGCACACTGTTCTTGGACAGCAGACAGATTACCTTAAAACTTGTAACATCCATAATAAATATCAACCTGGATTCTGAAAAACACTATAGTACAGCATCTGCATCAAATAATGTGACAAGCTCAAAATATGATTAACATGTGTGAAATGACCATCTTAGCACTGCTTGATTTCAGACAGGCTTTTTACTCTATATTTTACTTAAGAAAAAGAATCAACTGAACCTCTCAAACAGTCTTATATCACGATTCGACAGCTACTTCAAGAAAAGATGTCAACAGGTCATCTCTTGGTTGTAGAAATCATCATGGAAGCATGCTCTCTAGAATCCCCAGGTCTCGATGCTTGACCCATAGTTTTTCTCACTGTATACTACTGCTTAATTTGTCCTTTATTCTTGTAGCTACCACTAACATACTGGGAGTATCTAGATGCATCTAAGGGCCAGCCAGAGAACTCCTGCCATATCACATATTAATGATGACCTTTGCTCTGTATCAATACAGGACAAAACCAGGATTAAAACTAAACCTTTAGAAGTCACAGGTCGTCCTCATATCATACAAAAAGTATGATCAATGGACACTGTCATGAAACAGTTTTATCAATACTCTTAGAGACACCCAGTTATTCCAACAAAAAACTGTGGGAGGTCTTGGTATAATCTTGGAGAAGAATGTACTGTTGCTGCATGCAGGAAATCTCTCTTGCCTGCATACAATCCAAAAACTCAAATATATTTCAATCTCACAAAAAATTAGTCCAGTTTTTTGTTCCCTCAAATATTTTCTACTGCGATGTATTTCATGATGACAAAATAGTAAGAAATCCATATGAATCACGTTAGCTATGAACACTTTCATAAGATATGCACACAACATTCAGTTAGTTGATTATGTCAACCCTTAAGACATAGATTTCGCATGTTCTGTTGTTTACCATGTCTAATCACTGGTATGCATATAAAACACCATCCCCATCATTCCATAACTCAAAAAATAGATACATTCAGCATATTGACTGTACCACTGCACAACATTAAATATTTCTCCAATTCACCCACACAACCGTAGAGATACTTAACCTACATCTTACCCAACACCATTCTGCATTCAAGGGGAGTTTAAAACTTTATCCATTATCACTGGCATATGCCACATAAATGAGTTTAAATCTAGAAGTTTACTCTGACATAGTCTGTATCCAGTAATATTACTGTTACCACAGTCAATGTTCTCTGAGTCTGAACATGTTACACACACACACATTGATATATGGTACTTTACACATAAGTAGCAAAAAATTAATACAAGGGTCAAGACACTATTTCTGGATCCTGAAATAAAGTGCAAAAACTTTCTGTGGTTCAAATACTGCAAAATTGTGACCCTGTTTCAGAAACAAAGCCTTTTATTTAAAACATATGGTTCTTTCTTCCTTAAAAGAAGGATTGGGGCGGGGGGATTCATTCCTACAGATTTTAACGAATTTTGGAAGCCAGAGGACGTCCGTGCTGATACCGGTATGTAAAGAATGTGTTGGAAACGGCTTTACCTTCGATGATATTGCTGATTCTGTAGGGGTGAGAGTAAAAAGTGACGTCCTAAATGGTATGATCTTCCCAGCTACTTCTGATTCAATATCCTTAGCTCTCTCTTTGGCTGCTGTCGAAATAGCCACAGCAAATATCCAATCCTCAGTTCCACTGCTGAGGAGTATCGAATGTTCTTCAGCTTTGATACCCAACTTCAAAACTTCTAAAAATCAAAAGATTGTGAATACAGTCAAAGTTACATGTGCCAATAAATTGCTCTTCGTATTTTAGTTGCGAAAGTGCCATACCATCGTAAGATATCAGTTTCAATGTGTGCCTTTCTTCTCTATTCACTAATAAGCTTTTGAGCTGATTAACAAATATCAAGTATTTGCCTTGTGCATAGCAGTCAGATGGCAAGCGGCCCGATTCTTTCGCATTCAAATGAGCCTTAGCATTTCTCACATAATTCTGTCTTGCATAAAATCGTGACAAGAAAATTGCGCTGCTTGAAACACTAGTTCTGAATATGAAATATAAGTACTTATTAAATGTCACCATCTTATGCCTTAATAGCGTAGCTCTACTTCCACAAATAAATCATCAGTTAGTCTTCTGTTAGGTACGTCATTTAAATTAGGGCATATAAAACAGCTGAGACTCTTCTTCGTTTTGACACAAACACGAAATGACAACATTTGTTGCTACTGTTTCACTGATAACAGCTGACACGGTGACGCCTCCTATTTACACCGAGAACTGATTCAAATGGCGCCATCTGATAGTTAAATGCATGAAAAAAAACTTTTCTTGTATCTATTTTTGGAGATTGTCACCCAAATATTCTATGTCGCATGTACTGAATCAACTAAAACTCCATCCATATCGGGAACGATACTTCATTTTCTAAATAATTCGCGGTGCTATTCAAATTAAAAAAGAAAAAAATATCATAAATAAAATTACGAATAAATTACATGTTCATCCCCCCCCCCTCCTACTACTCGCATAAAGACGAGTTCACAATCTCAAAAAACATGTCGCCACAACAGGTGGCAGCTACTGCAGATGTAATGAAGTTGTATGTGTGAAGTGTGAACCCTCAGTTTTCAGTGGCGCAACTTTGGTCATGCTACGAAGTACGAAGCGTTCAATTCGGCTGTCCTTTGTTACGGCAATCAAGGTCTATATGTACCGTATGGATCTTATCTTTCCTACCACCACTGCTTCCTGGTATCAGTGGGTTTTATGAATAGAAATGAATAAAAACAAGAACATTCTCCAGAGTTGATACTCAGAGCAAAAGAACATTATCAGTTTACTAGTGGTGGGCAGGAAATCGCGTATCTTTAGAAATCACAGTGATTGAGAAGTCACAGATATCACGATAACAACTTTACAAAATATAACTGCGATTTCAGTCACAGTTAAGCAGTCGCAAGTAGCATTTCACATTCAACGCCGTGAGCCACCTGTTGGCCGAATTCCGTACTGCTTTCTACGATTTCAGTGACAAATCGCGGCTAGAAGTCGCAAGTAGCAACTAAAAAGCGCAGTTAACAGTGATATCTGTTGGCCAAAGTTCGTACTACGCTCATCTCTGCGACACGCTATCGAGTCCAACTGCGATTTCTGTGACAAGTCGCAACTAAGAGTCGCAAGTAGCAACTAAAAAGCGCAGTTAGCAGTGCCATCTGTTGAGCATAGTTCATACTACGCTATTCGCTACCGAGTCAAACTGCGATTTCTGTGGCAAATCGTAATTAAGAGTCGCAAGTAGCAACTAAAAAGCGCAGTTAGCAGTGCCATCTGTTGAGCATAGTTCATACTACGCTATTCGCTACCGAGTCAAACTGCGATTTCTGTGGCAAATCGTAATTAAGAGTCGCAAGTAGCAACTAAAAAGCGCAGTTAACATTCTTTTCCTAGTGCCATCTGTTGACCGACGTACGTACTTCGTTATGAGAGCCTTGTGCCTCACGAGATCGACGTGCTGTGTTGTGTGCATAATACTGCATATGAAGGGCTTATTTCAATAGTGGTACAAGTCCACTTTTGTTCATTTTGAGATACAGAGTTAAATGAGTGCTGAAAAATCTGCAGTTGAGATACCAGAAATATTCAAGCATATGCCTTCTTGCTAGAGATTAACCTTTATTTATGTTTGTTTCGATCATTAATTTCAGAAGCATTATAGACAGAATAGTGGAGGTAATGGACTTGTATCGCTATTGAAATAAGCCCTTCATATTATATGACGACATGCACATTCAGCATCAGTTATGGTTGGTCAAACACAGCTGTGACTCTGAATGTATTATATTAATAAGAAGCAACATTGCCTTTTTCTCCTGAAAATATCAAGTAATGTAACAAATGTGTTTGATTCTGCTTCCAATATGACAGTTTTGGTTAATACTCCACATGCCTACAGGACTTTGCAATGTTAACACAGCAGAACTCAGACACCTGTGTAAGTGCAGTGAAATAAAAACAGTATTATTGTGTCATATGAATGCCTCACTTTTGTTCCGACACAGTTCAAGACTCGGGAGAAAAGTTTTACACCTGGTGTTCTACATGGCAACTTCACACACAAGAACTTTTTGCCGACACTACTACCACTACATAAGTAAGCTTTTTTGTGTTACTTTCAAGTAATGCACTTAAGCTATTCCTGATTTAACTGTAAGATCTGTACTTCCCACTTTCGTATCAACAGTCCCAAAATGCATATTGTAGACTTCGGGATATGTTACAGGTCAGTGTCACACCAAGATTGTGGAGAAAGAGGGGGGGGGGGGGGGAGGGGCATGTCACTCTCCAACAAGTGTTTACCAATAAATAGGTGGCGGAAAATTACGGGTATAGGACGGCTTAACATGTGGAAAATGAGATTTTCATTATTCACTCACTGTATTTAACATTTATTATTCCTTTAAAATCACACAACAACTTCAGTAAAACACAGTTTAATCACTCATCTGCACACTTATTTCACAATAATGTCACTTTTAAACTGCAAATCCTCTAAGAGCTCTCTTGAATCTTCACGAGTCTCTCCCAACAGCCTTGATGTGGATAGATACGTACAGCAACCAGAACTGTGTCTGCAAAATCACAAGGATTATTAAACAATTTTTGCTGTCACTAATTACAAGCAATATAATTGACAGAGTAGATTGCTAATATTTGCTGTAATGAACGCCACTCAATGGGGTATATTTCACATTTGCAAGAACGATCTCACTTAAGTAATTAAGTCCATTGAAACACTTAGAAACTAACCTCTCGTCTGACGAAAACGGTCTAAAGACGCAGTGGCAATTTCTCCAGATCTGCTGACAATGATATTTTGAGTTATCACTTTACTGAGTGACTGAAATGTAGTTCAGGTACCTGAGAGCATAACAATATGTTAGAATTCATTTTCTAAACACGAACTACTACGGTACTGTATGGCTACTTACATATTAATATTTTCACAATTGTTTCTTTAATACAAAATTAAAGCCAACGGAAGAACAAACGTAAAACATACTTACCAATGACAGGTTTGTTGAGATGTAATTTTCTGTGTGGACAGATGTAGCTTTTTCATACGGTGGTAAGTCGCAGAAATCGCAGGAGTCACAGAAATCGCAGAAGTAGCAGAAGTCACAGAAATCTCAGAAGTCACAGAAATCGCAGAAGTAGCAGAAGTCGCAGAAATCGCGGAAGTAGCAGAAATCGCAGAAATAGCAGTGGCGGAGGGATACACGACCTAGGTTCCTTAACTGCGACTCTTAACTGCGACAAATCACAGTTAAGAATAACAGATACTGAAAAGTAGCATTCACAGAAATCACTGATATCGGAAAATCGCAGTTTAGCCCATCACTACAGTTTACAGTTTAGTATGAATACACCATAGAGGTAAGAATAGAGGGAGACGCCGTGACGTCACAGCTGTGAAACTATGTGAAGCCGAGGGTAGCCATCTCAATCCGACCGAAACATTGCTGTTGTAAAGCCCGGTCCACACGCAACGATCTGTCTGCGCAGACATTGGCGCAGATGTCTGTACATGCAAAAGATCGCTGCAAATGTGGTGTGTTCACACGACACAAACCCCAATCTACTACTCGCCCGCCATCTGTCGGTGTAGAAAAGAAATATCCGTGGCCAGTGGCAAGCGACTACGCTCCCCGTAAACGTCAAAAATTTAATTCAGTTATTTTGAAATATAGAAATGGAGGAAGTTCTGTTGTGGTCTGCATTCGCAACTTGTGTTGCTAAAAACATTCAGACCAACCGCAGGAAACAGAGAAGGCGGTCAAAATGGTGTAGACAGTGGTTGCTAAAGCGAAAGCAGTTTTCTCACATACATTTACTGCGAGAGTTGCAGGGCGAACCTGTTTTGTTTTACATTACCTCGTGTTCCATTTCCTGGCACATTGACACTCCAATTTCATCTTCAATTGTACTCCTGCTTGGTCTTGGCGTTTCTTGATCACTAAGAAAGCCAAGCAGATCAAAATACCATAACGTTGGCTGGTATACTTGATCTACTCTTACACCAGATCTTCTAGATTTCTGAACTTTGGATAACTCTTTTCGGCAAACAGTTCGCTGACAGACTTAATTTACTTAGCTTGCCTTCATGAACTCATCCTTCAGGACAGCGTAAATAGCTTCACATATGTTGGGTATTATTTTACTCAACGCTTGTTTCGATATTGCAGTTGAAAATTCCAAATCCTTGTAGCTCCTTCCTGTTGCTAGGAATCTTAATGTTACCGCCAGCCGTTCATGAGGTGAAATTGCCCTTCTCATACAAGTATTTTTTCTCATAATATGAGGGGTTACAAGCTTTAAGAGATAATTATAAGTTTCGACATCCATCCGCAAATAATTTCGCCAGTTCGCAACGACTTTTTTTTATTACCGTTTATCTGTCTGCCGAGGTGTCAACTGCCCGCAATTTTTCAATTAGAGCATTGTATGCTGCTGTCTTTCTGTCTCGGTCACTATATTCTTTACTTTTAATCTTCCACAAACATGGATGGTTTCTATATATTTCAATGAATTCACTTACAAACTCTCGAGAACACTGACATTTTAATGTCCTATGCGCAAAAATACAAACACTAGACTGAGCAAACAGCTGTTTCGCGCCAGATCTGCGGCGATCTCCTGTCTACACGCTCCAACTTGTCTGCGCAGATGTGGTTTGAACCCACAGATTTGAGAGGTTTCGCTCAAACCTCCAACTCCAACTGCCAGGTTTGCACACACCTCAGGTTGGTGCAAATCTTCTGTCCACACGCAACGATCTGTCTGCGCAGATGTGATGTGCGCAGACATTTGCGCAGACAGATCGTTGCGTGTGGACATGCCTTAAGCTTGTGTGCATAGGCTTGTCGCTCGCTTTTGGAAGGATTTTGCGCTATTATGCTGACTTGTGTGGTGTTCGGATGTACGAATCGTTCTGATTGTGATGCGAAATCGAAGGGAATAACATTTCATGTGTAAGTTGACCCATAACTGAGGATAAAATTAACACATTTCGTAATTCCCTTGCTGACAGAGACTGGTTTGGCCATTGTAGTGTCGATCGACATTACGCTTCAAGTAATGACCTGCCAGCCAAAGTAACATTTGATAGATTTTTTAATGCATTCTTGACCCTATTTAACTATAGTATTCCCATAAAGAAAATCAAAATAATGGACAGGAGCCACAAATCCAGATCTCAAAACAGACAAAATATATGGTACACTAAACAGCTGACAGATCTAAAGAAACAGGTTTTGTTACTGTACAACATATAGAATAGTATGAAGTCTAACTGTGACAAATCAGCCTATGTGGAATGCAGGAATGAATACAAAAAAGCCATCCTGCAGGCCAAAAAAACCTACAATGCCAACAGCATACATAATTCCACCAATAAATGCAAAACCGCTTGGAAAGTAATTAACAGTGGTGCCACAGATACTAAAAAAGACAAAATTAATATCCCACGACCAACACTCAATGAGCTTTTTATTAATTCAGTGAAAGAAATAGGAGACGCAATTATCAAACCAGACATTAGTCCATCCGAGTTACTCTCCCAAAATTGGGGTAGACAGTCACTAAATACAAGCATGCTAACCTTCTCCGAAGTAACGCCTAGATATGTACAAGGAGCCATAAAACAACTGAAATCATCTGATAGCTTAGATATATATGGCATATCATGCAACCTGCTAAAAAAAGTGTGTGATTGCATTCTGTACCCTTTAACCCATTGCATAAAGAAGTGCTTACTAGAGGGATATTTTCCTGATGAGTTAAAACTGTCTAGGGTCGTCCCAGTATACAAAAAGGGAGACAAAGACTCTCCATCTAGTTACAGGCCTATTTCAATAATACCCGCATTCTCCAAGGTAATAGAATGCATCATGTACCAACAATTATCATCTCACTTTGAGAATCTAGGAATAATTAATGCTACACAATATGGGTTTAGGAAGAATCTGTCAACCATTGATGCAATCAACACGGTAGTCAGTTACATCCTCAAAGTTTTTGAGAACAAAGGCTTTGCTCAGGTCTCATTCTGTGACCTAAGCAAGGCCTTCGACTGTGTTGAGCACACGCCACTACTAGAGAAACTAGAATTCTACGGCATCAAAGGAAACAGTCTCAGACTATTAAAAGCTTACCTCAACAACCGTAAACAGGTAGTTTGTGTTGGTAAGGAAATGTCAAACATAGAAAATGTTAAAGTAGGTGTGCCTCATGGATCTGTACTGGGGCCCTTCCTGTTTCTGATAATGATCAATGACCTCCCCTCGTTTATTAGATCCACCACTGTAATGTATACAGATGATACGACTTTTCTTCATAGCAGTAACAATCCTAATGATCTTAAAACCTGTGCTGAAAATACACTCACTCATGCAGCATACTGGTTCAGAGCAAATGGTTTCCTGTTAAATGAAAATAAAACTCAGCAGATAATCTTCACTCTAAGAGACAAGCCACTATCTGATGACCCTAGTTCTGTTAAATTCCTGGGAGTTTATTTAGACGAAAAGTTATCCTGGGGCCAACATGTAAACTACATTAGTAGTAAGCTATCTAGAGTAATTTATTTATTAAGACAACTCAGAAATTGTGTACCTGAAACATACATCAGATCATCTTATTTTGCATTTTTCCAAAGGATAAAATGCTATGGCATTATCTTGTGGGGTAACTGTAGTCATATACATGACATCCTATTATTGCAGAAGAAAGCCATTAGGATAATTACAAATTCTTCACATAAGGCTCACTGCAAACCCTTATTTACCAAATAAAAAATTATGACTGTAATAAACGTCTATATATACAATGTCTTAATCTTTACGAAGAAGAACCTACAAGATGTGAAACGTAGAGAAAATGTACATTGTTACAACACAAGAAGCATCAAACACATATACACGCCTTATCACAGACTATCAAAATCAATAAATAGCTATGAAGTCACAGGACACAAACTATTTAATAAGTTGCCACATGCCATACAGGATCTTCCTGAACATACATTCAAAGAAAGACTTCATGAATGGTTTATTGCCCACCCGTTCTATGATATCAAAGAATTCTTCAACTGTAAAATGCAGTAATCCAACAGATGACCCACTGTACATTTATTGTAATATAAGCTAAAATATTTCAGTAGTCAATACCTTATCAGACTGTATTATAAATTGTAACTTCATTTGACGTTGTCAATTTCTGTAATGGCCTAAAGACAATAAAATCTTTATTATTATTATCTTCTTTCCTTTCTCAGACCTTAGGTCTGGTTAAAAATGGAAAGTGACACGGACCTTGATCAAGCGTGACTTCCTTTTAACTGTACGGTATATGTTACATTGCATTTAGGAACTTTCGGGTGATTGAACATGTATTAATAATTACGGATTTCTGTAGTTGTATATATAAGTTTGGATGTAGCTGTATTGCGTTGATGTACTGGTGGATGTTGTGTGGTATGACTCCTGTTGTTGATAGTATAATTGGTATAATGTCAACTTTATCCTGATGCCACATGTCCTTGACTTCCTCAGCCAGTTGGATGTATTTCTCAATTTTTTCTCCTGTTTTCTTTTGTATATTTGTTGTATTGGGTATGGATATTTCGATTAGTTGTGTTAATTTCTTCTTTTTATTGGTGAGTATGATGTCAGGTTTGTTATGTGGTGTTGTTTTATCTGTTATAATGGTTCTGTTCCAGTATAATTTGTATTCATCATTCTCCGGTACATTTTGTGGTGCATACTTGTGTGTGGGAACGTGTTGTTTTATAAGTTTATGTTGTAAGGCAAGCTGTTGGTGTATTATTTTTGCTACATTGTCATGTCTTCTGGGGTATTCTGTATTTGCTAGTATTGTACATCCGCTTGTGAAGTGATCTACTGTTTCTATTTGTTGTTTGCAAAGTCTGCATTTATCTGTTGTGGTATTGGGATCTTTAATAATATGCTTGTTGTAATATCTGGTGTTTATTGTTTGATCCTGTATTGCAATTATGAATCCTTCCGTCTCACTGTATATATTGCCTTTTCTTAGCCATGTGTTGGATGCGTCTTGATCGATGTGAGGCTGTGTTAGATGATACGGGTGCTTGCCATGTAGTGTTTTCTTTTTCCAATTTACTTTCTTCGTATCTGTTGATGTTATGTGATCTAAAGGGTTGTAGAAGTGGTTCTGACATTGCAGTGATGTAACCGATGTATTTATATGAGTGATTGCTTTGTGTATTTTGCTAGTTTCTGCTCGTTCTAGAAAGAATTTTCTTAAATTGTCTACCTGTCCATAATGTAGGTTTTTTATGTCGATATATCCCCTTCCTCCTTCCTTTCTGCTTAATGTGAATCTTTCTGTTGCTGAATGTATGTGATGTATTCTATATTTGTGGCATTGTGATCGTGTAAGTGTATTGAGTGCTTCTAGGTCTGTGTTACTCCATTTCACTACTCCAAATGAGTAGGTCAATATTGGTATAGCATAAGTATTTATAGCTTTTGTCTTGTTTCTTGCTGTCAATTCTGTTTTCAGTATTTTTGTTAGTCTTTGTCTATATTTTTCTTTTAGTTCTTCTTTAATATTTGTATTATCTATTCCTATTTTTTGTCTGTATCCTAGGTATTTATAGGCATCTGTTCTTTCCATCGCTTCTATGCAGTCGCTCTGGTTATCCAATTTGTAATCTTATTATTATTATTTCTATTTTTCTCAGACCTTATGTCTGGTTAAAAATGGAAAGTGACACGGACCTTCATCAAGCATGACTTCCTTTTAACTGTACGGTATATGTTATATTGCATTTAGGAACTTTTGGGTACTTGAACATGTATCAATAATTATGGATTTCTGTAGTTGTATGTATAAGTTTGGATGTAGCTGTATTGCATTGATGTAATGGTGGATATTGTGTAGTATGACTCCTGTTGTTGATAGTATAATTGGTATAATGTCAACTTTATCCTGATGCCACATGTCCTTGACTTCCTCAGCCAGTTGGATGTATTTTTCAATTTTTTCTCCTGTTTTCTTTTGTATATTTGTTGTATTGGGTATGGATATTTCGATTAGTTGTGTTAATTTCTTCTTTTAATTGGTGAGTATGATGTCAGGTTTGTTATGTGGTGTTGTTTTATCTGTTACAATGGTTCTGTTCCAGTATAATTTGTATTCATCATTCTCCGGTACATTTTGTGGTGCATACTTGTGTGCGGGAACGTGTTGTTTTATAAGTTTATGTTGTAAGGCAAGCTGTTGGTGTATTATCTTTGCTACATTGTCATGTCTTCTGGGGTATTCTGTATTTGCTAGTATTGTACATCCGCTTGTGATGTGATCTACTGTTTCTATTTGTTGTTTGCAAAGTCTGCATTTATCTGTTGTGGTATTGGGATCTTTAATAATATGCTTGCTGTAATGTCTGGTGTTTATTGTTTGATCCTGTATTGCAATTATGAATCCTTCCGTCTCACTGTATATATTGCCTTTTCTTAGCCATGTGTTGGATGCGCCTTGATCGATGTGAGGCTGTGTTAGATGATACGAGTGCTTGCCATGTAGTGTTTTCTTTTTCCAATTTACTTTCTTCGTATCTGTTGATGTTATGTGATCTAAAGGGTTGTAGAAGTGGTTATGAAATTGCAGTGGTGTAGCCGATGTATTTATATGAGTGACTGCTTTGTGTATTTTGCTAGTTTCTGCTCGTTCTAGAAAGAATTTTCTTAAATTGTCTATCTGTTCATAATATAGGTTTTTTATGTCGATAAATCCCTTTCCTCTTTCCTTTCTGCTTAATGTGAATCTTTCTGTTGCTGAATGTATGTGATGTATTCTATATTTGTGGCATTGTGATCGTGTAAGTGTATTGAGTGCTTCTAGGTCTGTGTTACTCCATTTCACTACTCCAAATGAGTAGGTCAATATTGGTATAGCATAAGTATTTATAGCTTTTGTCTTGTTTCTTGCTGTCAATTCTGTTTTCAGTATTTTTGTTAGTCTTTGTCTATATTTTTCTTTTAGTTCTTCTTTAATATTTGTATTATCTATTCCTGTTTTTCGTCTGTATCCTAGGTATTTATAGGCATCTGTTTTTTCCATCGCTTCTTATCAGTCGCTGTGGTTATCCAATATGTAATCATCTTGTTTAGTGTATTTTGTATATTGTTGGTAGGCATGTTATGGGGCGATATTTAGCTGAGTTTGCTGTGTCTGCTTGATCTTTAGGTTTCAGGTAAGTTATTCCATGTGTAAGTGTACCAGGGAATGTGTATGGGTCTGCAATGTAGCTGTTAAATAATTTAGTTAGATGTGAATGTGTTGAGGTGAACTTCTTTAGCCAGAAATTTGCTATTTTATCTTTTCCAGGGGCTTTCCAACTGTGAGTAGAATTAATTGCTTGGGTGACTTCATGTTGCCAAATTATCACTTCAAGCATTTGTGGTATCATCTTGTATGTGTCTGTTTCTGCTTGTATCCATCGTGCATGCCTGTTATGTTGTACCGGGTTTGACCATATGTTGCTACAGAAGTGTTACATGTCTGTTATGTTTGGTGGATTGTCTATTTTAATGTGTGTGTTATCTATTGCCTAGTAAAATTTCTTTTGGTTTGTGTTGAATGTTTGGTTTTGTTTCCTTCTATTTTCACTTTTTTTGTATCTTCTAAGTCGTTTGGCCAATGCTTGTAGTTTCTGCTTCTTTTTATCTAATTGCTCTATCGCTTCTTGTTGTGAGATTTTACCTAACCTTTTTCGTTTTTTTCTGACATTTCATTTCTTTAAATTGTGTTAGCTGTCCGATGTCTTTTCTCAGTTTTTCTATTCTGATCTGTAGCCTGTGTTGCCATCCTGGTTTTGTGGGTTTCTTCTGTGTGTTGGTTTGTTCTGATCTCTGCCTAGTGTGTATATTTAGTGTAGTGAGTGCTCCTATATAAACCAGTAGTTGTAACTCTTCCATAGTTGTGTTTTCATTTATTTTGTTGTGTATGATTGTGTTGATAGTTTCTATTGTTGTTTCGACTTGTGGGTTATTTGGCGGTCTATGCAAGAATGGTCTAATGTCTGTATTTGTGTCTTTGTATTCTATATATGTCAGCTGAAATTTCTCTTCTATATCTAACATGTGTGTCTCTTCGTGTTCTGTTTGTGCTTGTTCTGGTGGCTGTCTTAAGATTTCGTTTTCCTCTGATTGTTTAATTGATGCATGTTGGTCTTTGTTTGTTTGCTCTGGGATGTTTGAGTCCATTACTGTATTTTCTTCTTCTTCTGATTGCACATTATTTTGTTCCAGTATTTGTTGTACTTGTTGTTTGATGTTTTCTAATTCTGACTGGGGTATCCTGTTATTTTTGATTATTACACGAATCTGATCAGCTAGACGTTGTTCTGTTAAAAATTCTGGGTAATAAATGTTGTGTATACTTGTGATCTGTATCCAGTTGTGTTGGTTCCTAGGTTTGTTGATTGGTAATAACAGAACATGAGGTGTCGATTAATTTCATCTGACCATCTCATCCTCTGTCTTTGGTGGTTACAGGAAGCATATCCTGCAAAACACCTCTATTTGGATTTAAATAATTTTCCAGTTGGCTAGCAGTGTTGTTACCATTGTGGGCGGGCATAGGGTTCAAGTGTTCGTCCCCGACCATGACGGCGCTTGTCCGAGGCTTCTTTAGTTCTGCCCTGCACCAACTAATCACACTAAAAGGGGGTTAGCCCTATTAGTGGTTTGTTCTTTTCGTCGCCTTTTACGACTGGCAGAACATACCAGAGGCCTATTCTTTTCCCGGGCCTCCACGGGGTTTATTATTATTATTATTATTATTATTGTTAAGTGCGATTTTACAACTTCATTGTGAATGAACATGTGCTACATCGGTACTTGTACTATAGCGTGTTTTTCTCCTGTATGATTTTAGATTTCCTAAAAATGAAAGTTGGAAAGCTCTGTGGGAGAATGTCGTGAGGAGGAAGAATTGGCGTGCCTCTAAATGGAGCACTATATGTTCTCAGCATTTCCAAGAAGAGGACATAGACCGAACTTCCCTTTCAACAGTAAGGCTCCGAGAAAATGCTGTACCATCAGTTTTCCCTACACACCCAAAACATTTGCAAAAGGTATGTTAATTCAAAGAATTAAATTCTTAGTTTTCAAATTCACATTTCAGTATAATACGTACGTATCGTCGATAATCGAAGTGTTGAGTAACTCACTTTGTTTTCATCATGTATCAAATTAAAAGCTAACACTACATTAACTGGCGTAAAGTATAGGCCTAAACAGGACACTGTGTAGATTTGCCATTCTATGTACCGTATTTCAGTAAATATTGGTGGTAATGAACAGTGTTTCCCAGTAGTGTAACGTAACTGAAATGTCCCAGTACATATTACAAACAAGATGTATTTATGGGGCTTTGGAGGGAGGGTATAGCTAACTTAGTTTTCAGTTTCTATTATTTAGTTTGTGATACACTTTTATTACTGAATTAACAAAATTGTATCGTTTACATCGAAGGCTAGCTAATCGTAATATTACATTAAAAACTATTTTTAATCAGAAGAAACGCGGAATTTTGCCTTTACGAGATTTTATTTTAAACAAAAACTTTGAAACAACCAATCTGATGACGTTACATGAGTATATGGTGCAATTAGCGACTGTAATACACGCAGTGCTATAGCACACTGGCAATGTTTTGGTCAGAGTGTCATGGCAGCGAGCCACGCCCCCATGGCTTCAAAACGTGGTACGGCTGGGATACGTAGCACCATCTCCCCTTATTCTTACCTCCACGGAATACACACTGGAAGCATAATCTCTGATCCGGGAGTTTCTCTCTACTTCCCCACCTTTCTGACGTGCGTCTCGTGGGCCCCGAGGAATCGCTTCATGACGTCATCAAAAAGGCTGAAAGCGTGACAGCGCTGCCTGGTGACTAGACCTATAAAGAACTCTGTTGACGTAAGTGACGTCACACGTTGGCTAATGGCTACAGTGTTTATACTAGTGATGGGCTAAACTGCGATTCGACGGCTTAACATGTGGAAAATGAGATTTTTATTATTCACTCACTGTATTTAACATTTATTATTCCTTTAAAATCGCACAACAACTTCAATAAAACACAGTTTAATCATTCACACACTTATTTCACAATTATTTCACTTTTAAACTGCAAATCCTCTAAGAGCTGTCTTGAATCTTCACGAGTCTCTCTCAACAGCCTTGATGTGGATAGATACATACAGCAACCAGTAATCAGAGTCAGAACTGCGTCTGCAAAATCACAAGGATTATTAAACAATTTTTGCTGTCACTAATTACTAGCAATCTAATTGACGTTTCTGACGTGCGACTCGTGGGCCCCAAGGAATTGCTTCATGACGTCTTCAAAAAAGCTGAAAGTGTGACAGCGCTGCCTGGTGACTAGACCTGTAAACAACTCTGTTGACGTAAGTGATGTCACACGTTGGCTAATGGCTACAGTGTTTATACAACCAAAGATGTTGGATTTTAATTTCTTTGCTGAGAACTTACCATGGAGCCCCATGGAACTTACTCAGAAAGGTGAGAAGCGTCTCGCGGGCCCCGAGGAATCATGACGTCACATCATGACATGACGTCGTCATCTCACGCTAGCCAATATCGCTGGTAGTTTTCGAAACGTGGATATTCTTTGAACATGACATGCTAATGCATAGTAGGTGTGTGTGTATAATGGCAGGTTTTGTGATTTGTGTGCATTAAAGCTTTTCAATCACGGAAAAAAATTGATAATATTTGCTGCAAAAGCAGATGTTTGCAGAGGAGAAAGGATAGTTCATATTCCAGGTAATGGACGGTAAATAACTTCCGTTAGTAATCTTGTAATGCTCAAGAAAAGTAAAGTGTATGGTAAATCTACAGAAATTTCATTCTTTGTGCCTATAGTATTCTGATGCATTATGTTACCCAGTAAAGTTTCTTTCAATGCATCTATGTTGATTATTTGTGGTAATGGCGTATTCTCATAAGAAATGGCTTCGGTATTTAAGTTGCAATCATCGTAACTTTTTCCTGATCAAAAATTGTGTAGTAACTGTATTCTAACGTCAGTAACCTGCACATTTGAAAACTTTTGAATGCTCAAAATCACATCATTAATCATAGTTAGTATTTTTTTACAGCAAAATAGGTATGAATTGCAGTGACTGAATCCAGATTTGTGAGTTATGTAATTTGTTTTTAATGAATGTTTCAGTTTCTGAAGTGAAAATCCAAAGAAGAGAAGACAGTGAGAAGTAGCTTTTCGTCTGTTTCATGGTTTATAGGCCTACTGGGGAAACTCGTCATGTAAAAAAACGAGTAACGCATCAAGCTTGGTACCTCTATGGTGAAGTGGAAATCCGAGTATTGTTAATAAAGAAATTAATTCAGTGTGTGTGTGTGTTTCTTTTGATTCCTTTATCATGTTGCTTGTAGTAGACCAAATTTAATTAAAATACCCAGGTGATAATTTCAACATAAATTGGACTATGTGCATAGCTATTTCTAATGGCTTTGCTGCTTCTCAGAGGCAAAGTATGAATATTTACCATCTTCTGGCATGTGCATTCACTAGTCATTTATGGCAAAAGAAATCACTGACTGAAAGCATAATTTGCTTGGTAGACATAATTGGAAATGGCCTTTTTAGTTATAATTTTACATTTTTAGATTATAGTACTCCCTGAGAGATTATCTTCTGCATTTCTTGACCGTGACATGATTAGTCATGGATGTTTTACCACCAGGTCAGGCATACAGCATTAAGTGTCCTGCTCTGCTGTGAGCAGCATGGTAGTCAATGTGTTAAGCAGGCATTTAGGAACTTTGAACGTGAAGTATATGCATCTGTACAGTCGTGGCTAAAAAGAACAGCTAGAATGCTGATTACTGTTTCAGGAATTATCCTTTACACAGTTAAATACGTATCTAAAAATGGATTCATGAATAACTTTGTAGTCATTTAACCATTTGGTTTTGTAAGACATTTAAATAAAAATACCGCAGACCCAAAAATAGTATGGAAATGGCAAGGAATATCAAATATAAGTAAATATTTTTCCTCAGTAAGATAAAAGTGTAAAATTGCTGATACCTGGTTGTTACTATATCATTGCTGGCCCCAGCAGAGCAGTCTGCTGTGACTACAGGCACATTCATGCCAGCCAACGGGTTAATACACAAAACGGGGCAGTGCAAGACTTGGTCCGTAATTCTCATTGGTTGAAGCAACTAAAATCAAATTTCTGAGGTGTGCTGGAACTGTGTTATTGGTATATTCCCCAGCATTATTTAAAATTGTTGCATTGAAATGGCACTGACAGTGCGTAATATATTTTGCAACTGAGAATAAACACTAAAAAATTTATGTGGGAATATACACTCCTGGAAATTGAAATAAGAACACCGTGAATTCATTGTCCCAGGAAGGGGAAACTTTATTGACACATTCCTGGGGTCAGATACATCACATGATCACACTGACAGAACCACAGGCACATAGACACAGGCAACAGAGCATGCACAATGTCGGCACTAGTACAGTGTATATCCACCTTTCGCAGCAATGCAGGCTGCTATTCTCCCATGGAGACGTTCGTAGAGATGCTGGATGTAGTCCTGTGGAACGGCTTGCCATGCCATTTCCACCTGGCGCCTCAGTTGGACCAGCGTTCGTGCTGGACGTGCAGACCGCGTGAGACGACGCTTCATCCAGTCCCAAACATGCTCAATGGGGGACAGATCCGGAGATCTTGCTGGCCAGGGTAGTTGACTTACACCTTCTAGAGCACGTTGGGTGGCACGGGATACATGCGGACGTGCATTGTCCTGTTGGAACAGCAAGTTCCCTTGCCGGTCTAGGAATGGTAGAACGATGGGTTCGATGACGGTTTGGATGTACCATGCACTATTCAGTGTCCCCTCGACGATCACCAGTGGTGTACGGCCAGTGTAGGAGATCGCTCCCCACACCATGATGCCGGGTGTTGGCCCTGTGTGCCTCGGTCGTATGCAGTCCTGATTGTGGCGCTCACCTGCACGGCGCCAAACACGCATACGACCATCATTGGCACCAAGGCAGAAGCGACTCTCATCGCTGAAGACGACACGTCTCCATTCGTCCCTCCATTCACGCCTGTCGCGACACCACTGGAGGCGGGCTGCACGATGTTGGGGCGTGAGCGGAAGACGGCCTAACGGTGTGCAGGACCGTAGCCCAGCTTCATGGAGACGGTTGCGAATGGTCCTCGCCGATACCCCAGGAGCAACAGCGTCCCTAATTTGCTGGGAAGTGGCGGTGCGGTCCCCTACGGCACTGCGTAGGATCCTACGGTCTTGGCGTGCATCCGTGCGTCGCTGCGGTCCGGTCCCAGGTCGACGGGCACGTGCACCTTCCGCCGACCACTGGCGACAACATCGATGTACTGTGGAGACCTCACGCCCCACGTGTTGAGCAATTCGGCGGTACGTCCACCCGGCCTCCCGCATGCCCACTATACGCCCTCGCTCAAAGTCCGTCAACTGTACATACGGTTCACGTCCACGCTGTCGCGGCATGCTACCAGTGTTAAAGACTGCGATGGAGCTCCGTATGCCACGGCAAACTGGCTGACACTGACGGCGGTGGTGCACAAATGCTGTGCAGCTAGCGCCATTCGATGGCCAACACCGCGGTTCCTGGTGTGTCCGCTGTGCCGTGCGTGTGATCATTGCTTGTACAGCCCTCTCGCAGTGTCCGGAGCAAGTATGGTGGGTCTGACACACTGGTGTCAATGTGTTCTTTTTTCCATTTCCAGGAGTGTATTTCAAGAAACCCTTTCATACCAATCCTCACAATTATATTGACACACAAGTAAACCCACCTGAATGGCACACTGGGTTATACAAACATTAGCTGTAGGTGTAGAATAGGTAATTTACACATGAAAACTTTTCGTACAAATTTTATTGTAAAGCACACTAAAGTTAAGGGAAAGGTGCAATGCCTAGATGAGATAAACTTGGACACGTAAGAACTGGTTTCGCTTAGATATATGGAAAATTAACTGTAGTATTATATGACGTACAACACATCTGAGGTGCAAATTTGTGGAGAGGAGAGATTGCATTGAACCTGTTGTGTATGGTGCACATTTTGTTACAGTGCTGGGATGATCATCCAGATTTCAAAATTTGTGGTCTAGTAATGAAACTCTCATCAGTTTTAATATTTAAAAATAAACATGCCTGAAAAAGGAAGCTGAATTAGGACTTTCAATTAAATTGCAAAAATGTTCTTGTTTTGCAAATTCACTGCGGATGACACTTAAAAGCACGGTGTTAGTAGATCTTATTGACCTTTGTATCAGCCACAGTGAACATGTTGAAGGTTTTAAAGTAACAAAGTAGTTGTTGACATTGAGGTATTAATGGATGACAGCAGGAAACAGCAATGAAATAATGTGAATTACTTAAACTAGGAATTAAACAAGTCTACAAAGCTTTGAACACAGCCAAAAAATGGTTGGATCAAATGGTTCTGAGCACTATGGGATTTAACTTCTGAGGTCATCAGTCCCCTAGAACTTAGAACTATGTAAACCTAACTAACCTAAGGACATCACACACATCCATGCCCAAGGCGGGATTCGAACCTGCGACCGTAGTGGTCGCGCGGTTCCAGACTGTAGCGACTAGAACCGCTCGTCCACCCCGGCTGGCGAACACAGTCATTTCACACTTCTTATTCACTGCATATTTGTGTGCTATAACTAATTCAGCAACCTTTTATTTTCTCATCTTTGATCTGGAACACATGTCACATCTTACTTGTTTTCCTAGAGCAACTCTAGGTTTACAAGATCCACATTTCAGAATTTCGGTAATTGCTAGTCCTACCTCATGCACAAAGTGTGGGTTGATAGCTGTCTCTTCAGATATGATCTCATCAACTGCCATTTCAGACACTCGAAACAAAAATGTGATTATTCAATTTTCTGTCAGTGATGAATATATCACTAATGTATAGGTATATTCATGATGTTATAGAACAGTGCAGGGCCATCTTCTGGAACACCTGCTGGGTAGACTAAACCGTGCACTTCACATCCAGTGCATCAATTTCTTCATAGGTAGTATCATAGTACGCTACTATCTCAGACTTGATTGTTGCGATGCTCAATGAAACAGCATTATGCCTTGAAGACGCTAAACTAACAGCCTTCTTAAGTTTTTGAATTAAGGATATTAGAAGTAATATATCCAAAAACAATTAAGTTTTACATTTTGCTGTCAGGAACTATTTTGAAATCTTTCCTTTTATTATTAATTTGTACATGTGTGGCCTTTTTGTTTCCTCTTCCCAGTTTGACAAGCACATCTGATTTGCTTAATGGGGATATTTATGGTTACAAAATAAATAAATAAATAAATAAATATGTGGATACAATGCATCATCCTCCAAAACTTTACGAGCCTAGGAAATGAGCACAATGATTTGGACATAATAGCATGTTTTAATAAACCATATGTTTCAGTTATTACTGAGCACTGGTATACCAAAAAAGAATCTTATTATGCACCCATTAACAAAGAATTTCTGCTCATCTTTCAGTAGGGATATCAAACCTTATGGTGATGTTGCAAAAAGTGGCAATAATTGGTGCTCAAAGATGTAATTCCTACGTGTTGAAGGTGTTACTCAACTTTCTGCGATAAGCTATAGGTGGGAAAGGAAACATAATTTTAGATATAGACAGACCTCCATCTGAAATTACAGATTTGTTTTAGCTAATCTCTATCAGTTGCTTGTAGAGAGAGATAGTAAATAATAAGGGAAAACGGCTGGTAATTATGCTGATAATTGTTCACAGTTTAATAAAACCTTATCTAACACCAATCAGTTTTCACTCATAAGGATGGCGAGTGGCACACACAGATCTAACATTACTGACAGGTAATATGGGGTACCCAGGACTTTGTACTGGGATACTTTCTTTTGTTGATTTGTGTAAATGACAAAATACTGCTCCTCAAATTCAAGGATAGTTCTGTATGCTGATGCTACACCCATTGCATGCAAGTGTAAAGATCGTGAGCAACTACAAAAACTATGAAACTGTATTACAAATGAAATAACTCAGTATTTCTATGAAAGTCATCTCATAGTCAGCACTAGATAGCAGCAGTAACGGATTTTCACCCCACAAGACAGATTTTTAAATTCAGTTGTGCACTGGAACTGATATTGTCATCAAAGAAAACTACTGCTTGGTTACAGTTAAACTTTCTATATTTAACATGGAAACTAATTACCGTACAAGAACGTAACTTGGTAGCATTAATGTCAAGGACATGGGGAAGAGAAATAATGCAGAATCAATTCAATTGAAACACTTTTAATGTGCTGCTACAGTACACCATACCATTACATAGCAGTACCATTACTGGTGACGGTGATGGAGGCTGTTATGAAAAGCTTGCGATATTATTCAAATCTGATATGGCAAGTTAACAGAACTTTTGATCCATGTGAGTAAAATTACTGTGTAAAATCGATAGTGCAGCTTCTTACAGAAGTCTCTTCAGGGCCTTTGGAGTCTTTCACTTACATGTAAACATATTTACTCCCTAATAGTATTTGTTGTTCATAATAGGGGTAATTTTACTCTGTTCAGTGGAATGAACTTGCAAAATACTGGAAGGAAGGTTTACCAGAAGAAATGTCCATGTAGACTATACATCCCTGAGTACGATTCAGAATGGAATTTCACATTCTGATTGAAAGTCTTTAAGAGGTTGCTGCTAGACATCAGGCAGAAAACTGAAAATTCTAAGATATTAATAAAATAAAAAGTAAAAAAATATTTTATTAGCCTCTCCTTCTATAATTATAATTAAACGTAATGTTCTAACTCAAGGATGCATATGATAGTTAACACTAAGGTTCAAATTAACAGGGTTTTAATGTTACCATTATATGTAGGGCTGCCAGTACTCATTGTAAAATTCTGAAATGCTTTGTACGAAGTATGAGAGAAAAACAGTACTTGAATAAAAATACTATTTCTAGCTTTCAGGGTCATTAGTTCCTTCCTCTGGGAAGATGAATACGTTTTGTGACTGGAAATGAGGGGAAGATCACTTAGACCACCCGTATAGAACACTTATGTGACACATTCATGAGTACTGCTCCAAAGTTTGAGATCCAGGTCAGATTTAAGCAACACATTGAAGCAACTCAGAGGCTGGATGCTAGATAGATTACCAGTAGTTTCAAACTATGTGCGAGTATTATTTTGTATAACACTGTTGAGAAAATTTAGAAGGCATGAGAAATCAGGGCTCGGATGATAGACAGCCTTTCTTCCCTCTCCCTATTTGCGAGTGGAACGGTACCATTTGGTTGTTTGTGTAGTATGTATATACATAAAAATATGGAAGAAAATTGTGACTGCCTACTACATTAAGAAGTAATAGTTGAACTAAGCTAAAGCTTCGTGATTTACTTTAAATGTTTTGTATCATTGACACACTCTGATAATCAGTGACTTCCATATATAGCAGCCTTACTTTTTGGAGATGTCAGTATTGCTTCGATCTATTAATATTCCCTCATTGAGCTCTTTTAATGTTAAGATCACATAAACTGGATTTTTGAGAAACTACACACAGGAAGATGTGATTGACATATAGCTGTTTGTTTACAGAAAAACAACGATCAAAATTTAAGCATATCGGTAACACACACAGGGCAAGAGCACATATCTGGGCAAGAGTACTATACTGGATTTCGCCCCCTTTTCCCTAGAAACCTTGACTGGAGTAATAACTTTATTTGTAGCATAGTCTGAGGTCTACATTAGGTTGAAAAGCGATAATTTCGTTGACAGTTGTGGAACACAGCGAATGAGAAATAAAGGTTGTGGTAACAGACAGACGTGTGTCTTTGCCTAATATTTGTTTGCGGCATATTTAAATGCACTTTCCCACATTTAACGCTTTTCTCATAATAAAAAAAAATAAAACTGCTAGGTCATCCCCAAAAAACATATATTAGAAAATGAACAAGCATCCGACGTGTTTTGATGCATAGTACGTACACATATCATACACAAACTGGAAAAATGCAATGGGCGTTCCACTATGCATCCTTTACCATATTTGATTCGTTTTTCCGCATTTGCTACTGCTGGTATGGGTTCAAAGACAAATTTGTGCTGCAAACGTCTCAGTGGTAGTTAGCCTACATTAGTAAGCTGCAGTTAATGCGTTAAAAACATTTAGACACATTGTCCGCAATGCGTAATATGTGTTATGCTATAAATCACTCTGCCTTTCGACCAATAATTTGTAATCAGTTGGCTTCAGTCAATCACGTACGGCTCTAATATGTATCTTTGACTACGCTGCGGATTTATCATGTCACCATAATACAGATTATTCGCATTTAAACCTTCTTTCTACATTTTATTCTGTTAACGGAAGCTTCATTCAAACAATCTGGATTGATTTGACATTCCAAAACAACAGCTGAAGGCAAGTCTGTATAAACTAGTGGTGGGCAGGAAATCGCGTATCTGTTAGAAATCACAGTGATTGAGAAGTCACAGATATCACAATAACAAATCTACAAAATCTAACTGCTATTTCAGTCACAGTTAGCAGTCGGAAGTAGCATTTCACATTCAACGCCGTGAGCCATCTGTGGGCCGAATTCCATACTCCTTTCTGCGATTTCAGTGACAAGTCGCGGCTAGAAGTCACAAGTAGCAACTAAAAAGCGCAGTTAATAGTGCCATCTGTTGGCCAAAGTTCGTACTACGCTCATCTCTGCGACACGCTGTCGAGTCCAACTGCGATTTCTGTGACAAGTCGCAACTAAGAGTCGCAAGCAGCAACTAAAAAGCGCAGTTAACAGTGCCATCTGTAGGCCAAAGTTCGTACTACGCTCATCTCTGCGACACGCTATCGAGTCAAACTGCGATTTCCGTGACAAGTCGCAACTAAGAGTCGCAAGTAGCAACTAAAAAGCGCAGTTAGCACTGCCATCTGTTGAGCAAAGTTCATACTACGCTATTCGCTACCTAGTCAAACTGCGATTTCTGTGACAAATCGCAACTAAGAGTCGCAAGTAGCAACTAAAAAGCGCAGTTAACATACTTTTCCTAGTGCCATCTGTTGACCGACGTACGTACTTCGTTATGAGAGCCTTGTGCCTCGCGAGATCGATGTGCTGTGTGTGCATATGAAGGGCTTATTTCAATAGTGGTACAAGTCCATTTTTGTTCATTTTGAGATACAGAGTCGTAAAGTTAAATGAGCGCTGAAAAATCTGCAGTTGAGATACCAGAAATATTCAAGCATGTGGCTTCTTGCTAGAGATGAACCTTTATTTATGTTTGTTTGGATCATTAATTTCAGAAGCATTATAGACAGAAAAGTGGAGGTAATGGACTTGAACCACTATTGAAATAAGGCCTTCATATTATATGATGACATGCACATTCAGCATCAGTTATGGTTGGTCAAATACTGCTGTGGCTCTGAATGTATTACATTAATACGAAGCAACATTGCCTTTTTCTCCTGAAAATATCAAGTAACGTAACAAATGTGTTTGATTCTGCTTCCAATACGACAGTTTTGGTTAATACTCCACATGCCTACAGGACTTTGCAATGTTAACACAGCAGAACTCAGACATCTGTATAAGTGTAGTGAAATGAAAAAAGTCACACGAATGCCTCACTTTTGTCCCGAAACAGTTCAAGACTCGGGAGAAAAGTTTTACACCTGGTGTTCTAAATGGCAACTTCACACACAAGACCTTTTTGCCGACACTACTACCACCTACATAAGTAAGCTATTCCTGAATTACTGTCAAGTAATGTACTTAAGCTATTCCTGATTTAACTGGAAGATCTGTACTTCTCACTTTCATATCAACAGCCTCAAAATGCATATTGTAGACTTCGGATATTTTACACGTCAGTGTCACACCAAGATTATGGAGAAAGGGGGGAGGCGACATATCACTCTCCAACAAGTGTTTTAAAAAGTAAGTGGCGGAAAATTACGGGTATTGGACGGCTTAACATGTGGAAAATGAGATTTTTATTATTCACTCACTGTATTTAACATTTATTATTCCTTTAAAATCGCACAACTTCAATAAAACACAGTTTAATCATTCACACACTTATTTCACAATTATTTCACTTTTAAACTGCAAATCCTCTAAGAGCTGTCTTGAATCTTCACGAGTCTCTCTCAACAGCCTTGATGTGGAAAGATACGTACAGCAGCCAGTAATCAGAGTCAGAACTGCGTCTGCAATAACACAAGGATTATTAAACAATTTTTGCTGTCACTAATTACTAGCAATCTAATTGACAGAGTAGATTGCTAATATTTGCTATAATGAATATCACATTCGCAAGAACGATCTCACTGAAGTAATTAAGTCCATCGAAACGCTTAGAAACTAACCTCTCCTCTGACGAAAATGGTCTAAAGACGCAGTGGAAATTTCTTCAGATCTGTTGACAATGATATTTTGAGTTATCACTTTACTGAGTGACTGAAATGTACTTCAGGTACCTGTGAACATAACAATATGTTAGAACTCATTTTCTAAACACGAACTATTACGGTACTGTACGGCTATTAATTATACTATTAATATTTTCACAGTTGTTTCTTTAATACAAAATTAAAGCCAACGGAAGAAATACGTAAAACATACTTGCCAATGACAGGTTTGTTGAGATGCAATTTTCTGTGTTGACAGATGTAACTTTTTCATACGGTGGTAAGTCGCAGAAATCGCAGGAGTCATAGAAATCGCAGAAGTAGCAGAAGTCACAGAAATCGCAGAAGTAGCAGAAATCGCAGAAGTAGCAGAAGTCGCAGAAATCCACATGAAGGCTGTTGAGAGAGACTTGTGAAGATTCAAGACAGGATTTGCAGTTTAAAAGTGCCATAATTATGAAATAAGTGTGCAGATGAGTGATTAAACTGTGTTTTATTGAAGTTGTTGTGCGATTTTATAGGAATAATAAATGTTAAATACAGTGAGTGAATAATGAAAATCTAATTTTCTACATGTTAAGCCGTCCTAAACACGTAAATTTTCCGCCACTTATTTACTGGTAAACACTTGTTGGAGAGTGACATGCCCCCCCCCCCTCAACCCTTTCTCCACAATCTTGGTGTGACACTGACCTGTAACATATCCTGAAGTCTAGAATATGCATTTTGAAGCTGTTGATATGAAAGTGGAAAGTACAGATCTTCCAGTTAAGTCAGGAATAGTATAAGTGCATTACTTGAAAGTAACACAGGAAAAGCTTACTTATGTAGGTGGTAGTAGTGTCGGCAAAAAGGTCTTGTATGTGAAGTTGCAATGTAGAACACCAGGTGTAAAACTTTTCTCTAGAGTCTTGAACTGCGTCGGAACAAAAGTGAGGCATTCATATGACTCAATACAACTGTTTTCATTTCATTACAGTTATGCAGATGTCTGAGTTCTGCTGTGTTAACATTTCAAAGTCCTGTAGGCATGTGGAGTATTAACCAAAACTGTCATATTGGAAGCAGAATCAAACACATTTGTTACGTTACTCGATATTTTCAGGAGAAAAGGGCAGTGTTACTTTTATTAATGTAATACTTTCAGAGTTACAGCTGTGTTTGACCATCCATAACTGGTGCTGAATGTGCATCTCGTCATATAGGCTGATATGAAGGGCTTATTTCAATAGTGGTACAAGTCCATTACCTTCACTTTTCTGTCTATAATGCTTCTGAAATTAATGATCCAAACAAACAGAAATAAAGGTTCATCTCTAGCAAGAAGGCATATGCTTGAATATTTCTGGTATCTCAACTGCACATTTTTCAGTGCTCATTTAACTTTACGACTCTGTAGCTCAAAATTAACAAAAACGGACTTGGTACCACTATTGTTTCGTTTGCGGTTGGTTTGTGATACCGAAAGTTTTTCTCACGTTATTTCTGTGCCAAAATGGAAGATTCAGAATTAGTCTTCCTTAACATTATAAAAGATTATCCAGCAGTCATCAGCAGATCGCAAACTCCGGCCGCAAGAAGATAGAAGGCAGATTCTATTAAAGACATACAACACCGTTACAGGGTTAGTTTTGGGAAAGAAATTACAGACGGGCAGATAATGAAGAAACTGCACAACATGAGATCCAGTATCAAGGCCAAGACGGATATAAATAAGGTGGGAAACATTAACATTTCTCTGAAAAATTGGAAGCAGACATTTTTGAAGTTTTTGGACGGAGATGACTGCAACCCAACTATCCACAGAGTTCTTGGTAAGTCCCATACTTTCAGATTTTTTTATTATGTGCTTAATGCTTTGAAACTGTGATTCAGAAAAATACTTATTTTTAACACGTGAAAATGAAACAATGTTTGATAAAATTCGTCTGATATATGACTACTTTTCTGTAAAAGTATCACAGTGTGCTATGCATGAAATTGGACGAACTCCTCCCACATTTCTGCATAAACATGCTTGGTATACAGGGTGTTACAAAAAGGTACGGCAAAACTTTCAGGACACATTCTCACACACAAATAAAGAAAAGATGTTATGTGGACATGTGTCCGGAAACGCTTAATTTCCATGTTAGATCTCATTTTAGTTTTGTCAGTATGTACTGTACTTCCTCGATTCACCGCCAGTTGGCCCAATTGAAGGAAGGTAATGTTGACTTCGGTGCTTGTGTTGACATGCGACTCATTGCTCTACAGTACTAGCATCAAGCACATCAGTACGTAGCATCAACAGGTTAGTGTTCATCACGAACTTGGTTTTGCAGTCAGTGCAGTGTTTACAAATGCGGAGTTGGCAGATGCCCATTTGATGTATGGATTAGCACGGGGCTGTGGCGGGGTACGTTTGTATCGAAACAGATTTCCAGAACGAAGGTGTCCTGACAGGAAGACCTTCGAAGAAATTGATCGGCGTCTTAGGGAGCACGGAACATTCCAGCCTATGACTCGCGAGTGGGGAAGACCTAGAACGACGAGGACACCTGCAATGGACGAGGCAATTCTTGGTGCAGTTGACGATAACCCTAATGTCAGCGTCAGAGAAGTTGCTGCTGTACAAGGTAACTTGACCACGTCACTGTATGGAGAGTGCTACGGGAGAACCAGTTGTTTCCGTACCATGTACAGCGTGTGTAGGCACTATCAGCAGCTGATTGGCTTCCACAGGTACACTTCTGCGAATGGTTCATCCAACTATATGTCAATCCTCATTTCAGTGCAAATGTTCTCTTTACGGATGAGGCTTCATTCCAACGTGATCAAATTGTAAATGTTCACAATCAACATGTGTGGGCAGACCAGAATGCGGACGCAATTGTGCAATCACGTCATCAACACAGATTTTCTGTGAACGTTTGGGCAGGCATTGTTGGTGATGTCTTGATTGGGCCCCATGTTCTTCCACCTACGCTCAATGGAGCATGTTATCATGATTTCATACAGGATACTCTACCTGTGCTGCTAGAACATGTACCTTTACAAGTATGACACAACATGTGCTTCATGCACGATGGAGCTCCTGCACATTTCAGTCAAAGTGTTCGTACGCTTCTCAACAACAGATTCGGTGACCGATGGACTGGTAGAGGCGGACCAATTCCATGGCCTCCACGCTCTCCTAACCTCAACCCTCTTGACTTTCATTTATGGGGGCATTTGAAAGCTCTTGTCTACGCAACCCTGGTATCAAATGCAGAGACTCTTCGTGCTCGTATTGTGGACAGCTGTGATACAATACGCCATTCTCCAGGGCTGCATCAGCGCATCAGGGATTACATGCGACAGAGGGTGGATGCATGTATCCTTGCTAACGGAGGACATTTTGAACATTTCCTGTAACAAAGTGTTTGAAGTCACGCTGGTACGTTCTGTTGCTGTGTGTTTCCATTCCATGATTAATGTGATTTGAAGAGAAGTAATAAAATGAGCTCTAACATGGAAAGTAAGCGTTTCCGCACACATGTCCACATAACATATTTTCTTTCTTTGTGTGTGAGGAATGTTTCCTGAAAGTTTGGCCGTACCTTTTTGTAACACCCTGTATATACTAACTAGAAACTACTATTACTTCTTTATTTTTAATTTTTATTAGGAGCTTGTGCAGTAGGTGGTCCACCTCTATCATCTCTTCACCAGGGAGGTCGGAGGTAATTGACACAGACTGTACATTCTACAAACAAGAATCAGTTTTGCAGCAACCACAAATTGTTGCAGCCGACCATATGGATCTCACGTGCCCCAAAGTCATACCTGCTCAATCGCCTGCTTTGGGGCATGAGAGAATGCCTAAACGGTTGAGATTGAGTATGGAAACAGATGAGACAGTTAATTTGTCCAATTCAGAGCTGCAAAGGCTGGTACTATCATACCAGTTAGACATACTGAGAAGAAAGCAGAAATTGATGCATGAAGATAAACAATAAAACAAATTGTGTAGTGTCTTATTACAGCACATATTTTTATTAATAAAACATCTTTTTAAGTGAATGTTCATTTACATTCCTCATTTACCAAATTCCATATCCTCTTACAAAAATTATTAAGTACAAATTTCTTTTCAATGAAACAATAAGAGTAGTATAATCCAATCTGAAATGTTAAAAAAGTATATGCACTTATATTGTTGTGTCTGGCCAATAGGTTCACCACATCCTTGAAACAATTTTTGGTAAAGTAAAGCAAAAACAGTAACTTGTTTCTATTTTAAATGCAGCAGGTGAGACAATTGTGCACCTGGGAAATACCTTCACCACATCCTTGAAACAATTTTTGGTAAAGTAAATCAAAAAGAGTAACTTGTTTCTATTTTAAATGCTGCAGGTTAGACAATTGTGCACTTATTTACTGTAGCACCTGGGAAATACCTTCACCACATCCTTGAAACATTTTTGGTAAAGTAAAACAGAAACTTGTGGCCATCATTCTGCTGAAGCTGCAGTACAGAATTTACATTAAAATTCCAGCAATTTACGTTAACCTGTTGTATCCAAAGCTATTTACTGTAGTATCTGAAAATTCTGTTCCAGTTTGAATAGTTACATGTTAAACAATTTTTGTTGAAAGTAAAATCGATGATAGAGAGTGACAAAAAACAATAAATAGCATTTTATTACGTAACATCAGAGAACTGTGCTTTATTTTCATGACGGAAAATTACTGTACTTACAAAAAATGCACAAATTGGGTTTAATTATGCAATGTTTTTGACAGACTCCCATATACTACAGTTGATGTATTACATTAACAATTTCCTGTCTTCTATTTGTTTCACATACATGTACGTTTGCTGCTTTCTCTTCTCCCAGTACTGGAAGATTGTTACCATCATCACTAGGTGCCTCCAAATCCTCATCCCCTATATGTTTTGCTACGTTGTGCAAAACAAAACAGGCTATTATCACACTGGGTATTTTTGTTTGAGCAAGTCTCATTTTATTTTGCAGAATTGGAAAACGCCTTCTCATCTGTCCAAAGCACTGTTCGATTATCAACCTTTCCTTAGAGTGAAGTCTGTTGTATGCCCTCTCATCAGGTGATTCGGGATTTTGAAACGGTTTCATTAACCACAGTACAATGCCATATCATTTGTCTCCTAAAATTAGGGCGTTGCACTGATTCCCTCGCAATATACGATACACATCTGAATTTCTACATATTGTAGCGTCATGTACTGACCTAGGCCATGAAGCATCAACACTCATAAAGATTTCACTGTTATCACACGTCGCCTGCACGTTTATAGATGGAAAGCCCTTTCCATTAACGTATTCGTTTCCACGTGCAGAAGGTTTCATTATAGGTATGTGAGTGCAGTCTAGTCCCCTACCGCACATGGAAACTTGTACCTCGATTGCCATTTAACTTAAGCTGTTTCTAGATCGTTAATGTTTCTCGGAAATCGAATCCACAATGGTGCTTTTCTATTAACCTGTTGCAGAGCATACGAAAATGTTAGTGAGACTGTAGTCTGGTGTATTCTCAAATCTTTTCCTACACCAATCTGAAAGCCTGGACCCATTAAATAGCGCAAAAATATTTTCATTTTGCATTAATTGGAATTCGTGATTTTCTGGAAGAAAGTGATTCGCCAGCTAATTGATGTTTTCACTGTTAAATCTATACAACCTTCTAAAGTTTGTTTCTTCTGTGTTCCTGCACACTACATACATCTCTTTTTGTCTTTCAAGAAACATAAATTCCTCCATTTTCACCAAAAACACTCGGTAACACTTAACCACAACATAACTCACTCAGCTCGAAGTATGCTACGGAGCTCACTCACAAAAACAGATAATGTTCTCTGCTTGGGAGAAACTTCTCTAGTTTTATTCATACGAAATCGGAGAATATTCTTTGCTTTGAGCAACTTCCCCCACCTTTCAACCCACACTGAGAACATACTCAGGTGAAGTATATTCTCAGACTCACTTTATTCATGCCAAGCAGAGAACTTTCTCCGAACTTCTGAGCATAAAGTATATTCTCCGTTTTATTCATACAACTCAGTATGTCGAAACACGCACATTCTCTCACAGTTATCGCGGAGTCGTTGTCGCTGTACTCCATTCGATTTTAGCGTCTTCATATTTAATTTCTGAGAAAGTGAAAACAATCGTTGGCAGGTACACTTTCACAGCTCCTAGAACTACGAGAGCAGCAAATTCTATTTGATTTTCTGCAGCATATAGTGTGTGTGGGGGGGAAGCAATATTTGCAAATGACATATCCCACAGTCTTAGAAGATTTTTGAATGAATAAACTTCATATATGTAATAAAAAAAGTAGTCGTATAAACTTTGTAATTTGTGTATAAATTGTGGATTACATGTAGGACATAGTTCCAGAGTGTGACGTGACACGCAAACTAAAAATTAGTTATTTGAAATTCCTTTGTAAACGAATACACAAGATTCTAA
The DNA here is from genome assembly GCF_023864275.1 of Schistocerca cancellata. Taxonomy (NCBI): domain Eukaryota; kingdom Metazoa; phylum Arthropoda; class Insecta; order Orthoptera; family Acrididae; genus Schistocerca; species Schistocerca cancellata. The sequence continues at coordinate 697,272,721 of NC_064626.1, forward strand.
AATCTTGGAGGAGTGGCATCTCTGCAAATGAAATTTACATGCCAGCTTTTAGTTTGCCATTCCAGACAGCATTTTCGTCTGTGAGTGCTATTTCTTTTATAAATGTGTTTGTTTCCCCTGATTTATCCCCGTGCCAAATCCCTTTCCGGATCAAGCATTTATGTAACCTGCACTATAAGTTCATACCTGTCCATATGATTTCAACTGACATCCATGGTGACAGCTGTGCAACTATGCAGAATTTGTAGTGTCCTGTGTGAACGATAGCTCGCGACGCCACTACAGCAAGCCACAAGCTGTGCCACCATATTAGATGCTTGTGTGAACCCAGCTTTAGTCGTTACTGCGAGTTCGTACAACGCTATCCTGGGTATAGAGCTTAACTGGCTGATAGCTGGAGATTGTACAACTGGCCCTTAAACAGCAACTTAATAAGCGAAGCAGTTGCATGAAGTTCCAAATGACAGTCAACGAATTTGGGTTGGTATGAATCTCCTGACCAGCTATCCAAATGACAGAAACAACAGAGGAACCTACCACAGAACCAACATTAACAGCAGCAGCAGAACAAACATCAGTAGCAGTATTTACATCATCAACAACAATCCAACTAAAATCATCAGCATTAGCAACAAGAGCACACAACAGTTGCAGCAATAGTAGTCGCAGCAGTTGTCACATCAGAAGACAGCCACCCTTGTGAAGCCAGGATTTTTGCTGGGGTAAAACAGTGAAGATTACCACACAACTAGGAAACAGTTAAATGTTCGCAAGTAGAGGAATCTACAATAAGGGCTGAGAACTTTAGATCGAGTAAGACAGAGAGAGGACATCAACCAAGTGTAAAGACATAGGACAGTCAGATCGTTCAAACCACCTAAGGATTGTGAGTTTGAATATTCAGGGCCTTAAAAATTGGTACGTTGAACTTCAGATAGCAGCTAATAGTGACAATATTGTCTGTTTATGTCTTATGAAACAGTGGTATAGAGGAAGTGAATTAAACAGAATAAATTTAAGCCAATATAAACTTGCCAGTCAGTACTGTAGGCAAAGATGCCAAAAGTGGGGGTGTATGTATTTATCTATATCACAAACTTAAATTCAAGTTAAGAAATGGTTTCTGAAGCAGTAGCTGTTAAGTTGGATAATTTAAAGAAGAAAATAATTGTTGCAGCAGTTTACAGAGCACCAATTGTGGATGCTGAAGTCTTGCTTAAGAAACTGGAAGTATTGCTCAACATTTTCTGTAATGAGAACTCTACCGTAATTCTTTGTGGTGACTTTGATATTAATCTCTTGGTCCAAAGTTTAGTAAAAAAAAACAAGTTTCTAGACATATTAAATAGCTGCAACATATTTCCTCAAATACCAGATCCCACTAGAACAACACACTCCAGTCAAAGCTTAATAGATATCGACTTTTCTGATGTAGTCACAAATGAAGTGACAGTAACAAATACAAATATAAAATTATCAGTTCATAGTTCACTAAACCCCAATCTCACTGCAATTCCTAAGAAGGGAAATAAAGTACAAAACGAATACAAACTGTTTTTCTCTAACTATTTCAAATGTATCTTAAAAATGAAGTTTGGTCAGAAGTCTTGGCATAAACACAATGATACTTGCATTTCATTTGCTTCCACTTTTGTGATAAACTCTGAAACGAATTTTCCAAAAAAGCTTGTGTGTTACAGATCCTCTGGATTCCGAAGTATCAAATTCCTTCATTACATCACGAATTAAAAAGTCAATTGAAACTATGAAAATACTGAATTTAAAGCTAAAAATATGTCTCAATCTGCAGTTTGTTGAGTATGTGAGTACCTACAAAAATATTTACAGCAAACTAACAGCAAAAACAAAACTATTATACAGTGATAGATTAATAAGACACACTAGTAACAAATACAAAATGATGTGAAAAATTATGAAAAAAGAAACTGGGTGACAAACTAAAGAACAGGAAATTGATCTTAAAAGTAATAAAAATAGCTCTATAGAAAAATACGTCATGGGAGAATATGTAAACAATTATTTTTAAATATTCTCAATAATTTAAGTAGGAACTTTAAGCAACAACCAACGCTGATGGCTCCATTGGTAACAATCAGTATAATGGAAATCTGAGCAGATGAACATGAAGTAGTAAAGGTTATTAAAGGCTTGAAATCCACAATGTCATCTGGGGTGGATGAAATACTTGTAACAATCATTAAGAAAACTGCAGCATGAATTGCCATATGTATAGTGAATATAGCAAACTTGTCTTTTAGTGATGGGATATTTCCAGATGAGCTTAAAATCTCTACACTCATATTGCCATACAAAAATGGTAACAGTCACAAAAAAGAAAATTGCTGACCTATATCACGCCTCCTGGCTTTTCCTAAAATGCTTAAGGCATTAATGTAAATCAGGGTCATAAAATATCTATAAAAACGTAAACTAATAAATAACAGTCGACATGGTTTTCAAGATGGATACAGAACAGAAACAACCATCTTGGACTACATAACAGAAGTACTCAGTATTTTGGAGTGAAAGAAACATGTTGTTGGAATTAATTTAGATGTTCCCAAAACTTTCGCTACAGTGAACCGTGAAATACTAAGGAAACTTGAAGCAATGTGCATTAGGGGTACTGTTGAAAAATGGTTTCAATCCTATCTGCAAAACAGGTCATGGATGGTTGAGCTGAGGTCATCTAGCAAATTCCATAATTTTTAACTCTTATCAGAACCAAAACAAACTGAAATAGGTGTTCCACAGGACAGCATCCTGAACTCATTGTTGTTTCTAATTTATATAAATGATATGCAGGTTCCAGATAGCTCAGCCAAAATACTATTATTTTCAGATGACACAAGTGACATAATTAGTGATATAAAAGAATCATTGTGTACTACAGAAGAACAATGCTCTCATGCCTACAGTCATGACTTCATTCTGATAACCTGACCTTAAATACAACAAAAAATAACTTTATACAGTACAGAAGTTAGTGTCAAATGTGAAATATGTGCATGATGCTGGAAATCAAACAAATGGAAAAGGTATGTACCACAATTTCTAGGAAACCAGATTGACCAACAATGAAACTGTAATGAACACGTTGTACATCTTACTCAGAAACTCAGTTCAGCATGTTTTGCATTACGAATAATATCAAAGGTATGTAACCCAGAATGTATTAGAGCTGTGTACTTTAGTTATATCCAGTCAGTTGCAAGCTACAACACAAGTTTTTGGGGCAAAACCAACTCAACATTAGAAGAAATTATTGTTACAAAAAAAGAGCTATTAATATCATGACTCACAGTGCAACACAAACTCACTAATTTTATATCCTTTAAATGTCAAAATATATTAACAGTACGATTTACATATATTTTAAATGCCTGGAAATTATCATTAAAGTCACTGTAATCTTCAAACCAAATGTAGCTACCATAATCACAATACAAGGCAATGTAAAGACTTCCACATTCCTTATGTCGCGAACACCAAAAATCAGAATCATATGAGCCACTTGGGAATAAAGCTTTCAAATGCACTTCCATCCCAGATTAAAGAACTGGAAGACAAAAGTAAATACCTGAAAGATAAATGCTCCTACAGCGCCAGTGAATATCTGTCTGAGACAATAAATTGAAACCTTTACTTGCTTTCAATAATTTAAAAGAATTTAAATGTCCTTTCAAATTACAAAATACCTAAAAGTCTATTAAATATCACCAATGTTTATTGTGTACTAAGCCTTTGTTCTCTATTTATGTGCTATGGGTATATAATTTACTTTGCTTGTTTATTATTTTATGCGTTGTTATCATGCTTTATACATAAATGTTCTAATGGATGATGAATAAAATAAATATATAAACTTATGTTTAATTTTCAGAAGTAGTTTGTATGTGTGTGTGTGCATGTGTGTGTGTGTGTGTGTGTGTGTGTGTGTGTGTGTGTGTGTGTGTGTGTGTGTGTGTGTGTGTGTGTGTATATGATTATGGAGACCTGTCCCACAATCTTAAAAAGATTTTTTGATGAATAAATAAATAAACTTAAAATGTAACAGAAGGTGTGAGCTATATAAACCCTTTGTGATTTGTGAGACAATAAATTGTCCATTATATGCAGGAAGTAGCCGCCGAGTGTGATGTGGCAGCTCTTAAACTAAAAATTACTTATTTGAAGTGCCTAGGCCATTGAATACAACAAGATTCTAAAATCTTGGAAGAGTGGCTTGTCAGCAGAGGACATTAGTACATGCCAGATTTTAGCTACTTTATGATAGAAGACAGCATTTCTGTCTTCAGGTGTTATCTCTTTACTAAATGTGCTTTCAGCCTCTGATTTATACCCTCATGAAATCTGTTTACGGATCTAACATTTGGGTTTCGTCTTTTTTGTATTTAACTCTTGTTGCAGCATATGCTACACCATGTGATCAAGATATCAGGACACCTGGCTGAAAATGAATTACAAGTTCGTGGCGCCCTCCATCGGTAATGCTAGAATTCAATATGGTGTTGGCCCACCCTTTGCCTTGATGACAGCTTCCACTCTCGCAGGCAAACGTTCAATCAGGTGCTGGAAGGCTTCTTGGGGAAGGGCAGCCCATTCTTCACGGAGTGCTGCAATGAGGAGAAGCATCGATGTCGGTCGGTGAGGCCTGGCACGAAGTCGGCGTTCAAAAACATCTCAAAGACATTGTATAGGATTCAGGTCAGGATTCTGTGCAGGCCAGTCCATTACAGGGATGTTATTCTCGTGTAACCACTCCACCTCAGGCCGTGCATTATGAATAAGTGCTCGATCGTGCTGAAAGATGCAATCGCCATCCCCGAACTGCTCTTTAACAGTGGGAAGCGAGAAGGTGCTTAAAACATCAATGTAGGCCTGTGCTGTGACAGTGCCATGCAAAACAACAAGGGGTGCAAGCCCCCTCCATGAAAAACACAACCACACCATCACACCACCGCCTCCGAATTTTACTGTTGGCACTACACACGCTGGTAGATGACGTTCACAGGGCATTCGCCGTACCCACACCCCGCCATTGGATCGCCACATTGTGTACCGCGATTTGTCATTCCACACAACGTTTTTCCACTGTTCAATCGTCCCATTTTTACGCTCCTTACACCAAGCGAGGCATCGTTTGGCATTTATCGGCATGATGTGTGACTTACAACCAGCAACTCGATCATGAAATCCAAATTTTCTCAGCTCCCACCTAACTGTCATAGTACGTGCAGTGGAACCTGATGCAGTTTGGAATTCCTGTGTGATGGTCTGGATAGATGTCTGCCTATTACACATTACGACGCTCTTCAACTGTCGGCGGTCTCTGTCAGTCAACAGACGAGGTTGGGCTGTATGCTTTTGTGCTGAACATGTTCCTTCATGTATCCACGTCACTATCACATCGGAAACAGTGGACCTAGGGATGTTTAGAATCGTGGAAATCTTGTGTACAGATGTATGACACAAGTGACACCAAATCACCTGACTATGTTCGAAGTCCGTGAGTTCCATGGAGTGCCCCATTCTGTTCTCTCACGATGTCTAATGACTACTGAGGTCGCTGATGTGGAGTATGTGACAGCAGGTAGTAGCACAATGCACCTAATGTGAAAAACGAATGTTTTTGGAGGTGTCCGGCTACTTTTGATCACATAGTGTATAACCTGCACTATAACATCAGTATCCACCCATACGACTCCAGTTGATGCCATGCTGAAACCTGCACAACCATATAGAAATTGTGGTGTCTTATTTCAATGGTGCCACTACAGAAAACTACATGCTGTGGCGTCATATTACATGTGTGTACGAACTTGACTTAAGTCAACTTACCTATGGAAAAACCCTGCTGTCACACTGTCATGACAACTTACGCATGAGTTGCAAATGTTGAAAGATGTTCTAGTTTCTTGTTTAATATCACTTTCCCAACATCGCCTATGAGCTTCATCCTTCTCTGGTTTGTTTGATAGCACAGATCTAGAACCATTTGTTTATGTATGTGTAAAGTTAGCATCATACTAAAATAATGGGCATAGTCTCCAACTATGTAAATAAATACTTCCTAAAGTGGAAAAATGTTCTTAAATAGTGACAGAAACGTCTTTCTAGCATTCAGCAACTCCTTATAATCACTAATTTCTAACAGAGTAATACAAAATCGTTTGACGCTACAAAATGGATTAAAAAGTATTGTAACTGAAAGTGAGAACTTGGTGAGAAGCATATTACTGTAGAATAATCGATGTTGTGAAACTATTTTTATTTCAGTACAATGATAATATTTTCTTGCTTTACTCAGTGGGTGTAAATGTTATTGCAAAATGGAAATTTATTTGTGGCTTTAGAGATTTAAAGCCACTCTTGACCCTCATTAACATCGTATGCAAATGTAACAGTATTTGTATTGGCGATATTACCGAGTAATTACTGTTCTGCGCAGTAGTACAAAGTTTAGTTACAAAATTAAGTACTCCATAAGTCAAACAAATGTATAGGGTGTATATAAAGTCTGAGAACGCTTTCAATTACTTATTGCACAAAAACTAAACATTGTACAGATATCATACATATGTCATTTTGAAGAGAAACCCTGAAAGTTTTTTTTTCATTTATAACACCACAGCGTAGTCCGTGGGTGCCTGAACACAGAGCTGCTGAATCTATGGATCGGCTGTGCTACAGAGGGGGACAGCTGTTTCATGAAATGGTCTCCCCGATTACCAGATCTCACTCCGCATGACTTTTTTCTGTGGGGACTCATTAAAGATCTGGTGCATGCACCGTCTCTGCCATGTGATGTTGCAGAGCTCTGGGAGAGAATACGGGAAGCGACAGCCACAGTCAATGTTGCCATGCTGGGATGGGTATGGCAAGAATTCGATTACCATATTGACGTCTGCCGGTTTACTCATGGTTCGCATATCGAATGTTTGTAAAAAAAGCTTTCAGAGTTTATCTTCAAAATGCAGTATACATGACACCTGTACGATGCTTAGTTTTTGTACAATAAATAATTGAAAGTGTTCCCAGACTTTATGGACACCTTGCATATTTACAACATCTGTGACCTATCAGAACCTTGACTAACCTGGAAAATAAAAGATAAAGCTTAAGTTTTGAGAAGAAAACCTTTCTTTCTGCTGTATCTTCAGTGTACTGTAGGTAACGTAAAAGGTATGAATAGTGCTCTTCAGAATGCAACACATTGATTTGCAGTGACTCCAGTTGCCAGATATTTGAGTGTTACTTGTAATTTAATGTGAGATGGTATGGCATTTTACGTATGTGAGTTAGACTATTGCGCAGCGCCAGAGATGTGGCTCAAAAATATTTCAAAATTGGTTTTATTGATTTGAAAATAATTAAAAAATAGAAAGGATGAAAGAGAGTGATAAGTCTGAAAATATGAAAGAAGTGGATGAGGTAAGTTCATTTTGAGTGTCAGTCAAACAAGCACTCCTAAACAAAGACAAACAGGTTATATAGTAAATAACGGTGTTTCCCTTGACTATATAACTCAATTATCTCCGTTTGTGGGGGCTAGAATTGGAACAAAATGTTTCGACAAATGCAACTATGTGAGATAGTTTAAATTGTGGCAGTAATCAGTTGAGTGGTTTTAGTTATAATAGTCTATTTGATGTTAGGATGAAGATGACAGTGAACACAAAGGGTTAGTGAAAAAATTAAATACTGTGAAAAGACAGGAGGTGTATGTGGAAAAATGTTTTGATCTGTCATGAGTAGACAGATTGACAAATGCTAAGAGGGTGAGTAGTGAGAGAATTCATGCAAATATGTTTCTAATCAGAAGACACAGAGAAGGTTGAGATAGAAGGGAAGTTGTACACAAATTACTGGAAGAAGATGAAGTAAACAATATTAGGGAACATACATGACAGCCAATTACTTGTTTGAGGATACACGGTGAATAAGTGCAGTGTTTAGCTGATAGTGGCAGTGATCTTCGTGCTGTTAATCACAAACTGTTATACGCTTTACATAATAAGGATGAATTGGTAATAATGCCTGTCATAGGTCTCCAAATAATTGTCACCACTGGAAAAGTAAAGAAGCCTGTTAAATATGAAATGATGTTACCTATTAACATAGATGGTAACCAGTTGTATCATAACTTTCTAATAATTTCCGGTTTGAGCATTAACATGCGATTGAGGTACATTTCTTTAATAAATATAAAGAGAAGTTTGATTTCAGTGATGATTATGTGGTTTTGGAAGTAAAGGGGAGAATTGTTATTATGTCATTTTACAGGAAAAACGAAATGTTAGATGAAGAAAGTAACAGCATTCCCAAAAAATTCTGTAGGAAAGAAGAAGAATTAGAAGGGTATGACGAATATGCTGAAGAACTGTGGGTGGATCCAGAGAAATTAAAAAGGTGGAGAATTTACATAATTTAGATACGAACTACGTTAAATACCTCAGAAGGCATTGCACACTTTGAAGTCAGCAGGTGCTCAAGTGGTTGGCAAGGTTATTCAATTTTCCATTCTTATTGTCAATCTTCCTCGTCTGTCATTCTGAACTTCGTCTGACATCTTTTATCTTTTTCACTGTTGAGACAAAAAGTGGATGTGTTGAAGTTAATTATTGGAAGTGAAAAGAAATTCAAAGTAAAAAAAGTTTAAAGGAATTTGGAAGAGTTAGAATGAGGTTGACGATTAGTGAAGAAAGTAATTAATGAAGAAATAAAGTAATTTGTTGCTGAGAAGGGTGTGTTGTTGTGTTGAAAAACAGGCAGTGGATACTGAAGCAGAGGTGTAAAGATCACTAGAGGTGACATGTGAATGAAATTACCAGTAGAAGGAAATTAATGGCGGAATGACGTGATTGTGGTAGAAGGGGGTTTGTTGTGTTGGAAAATAGACATGATGTTGTGGGAAAAGTGAAGTAAGTGATACATGATGTGGTTTATCAGGAAACTAACTTACATGTAAACTAACTAGTTATGGAATAAAGTGCTGATTGTAGAAGAGTGTGATTGTGATTGTGATGAAAATTGATTAATAGGTTTTGAAATAGTGATGAAAAATTTACCAAGTGTGTCTATCCAAAATAAACTGAGTAATATGATAAAGTGCAGTCTTAGTGGGCATATTGAATGGTTATCCTAATAAAGAAGTCAAGGTCTAAGAGAGTTCAGGACGAAACAAAATTTCATTTGAGAAAGAAACTAAACAAAATAAATTTGTCATATTGGATCAGCTAACACAGCTGTTTGCTAAAAATTTTCACCAATCAGCAGAAATTTTATTACCACCTAGTTTTAAAAAACACAATGTGAAATTCCAACTATCTTTAGTGCATCAAAATATTCGAGGACAAAGTAGTAAAATTAACTTACATGCATTGAGGAATTAGAGTCATCAAACACAGCTGACACAATTTGCCTCTCTGAACATCATGTAACCACTGGTACAGATGTTTAAGTGCAGGTTTTAGGTTAGCTTCTCAGCCTTGTAACAGAGTAGAAATGGGGGCTGGAGGCATTGCCACATCTGTCAGGAATTGCCAGAAATTTAGTAACATAGACATTCATAAAATTTTGCCTAGAGCAGTATATGGAAGCACATGCAACAAAAGAGGAATTTCATAATAAATCATTCATAGTAGTAAGTGTATATCGAGTACCAGTAGGTAATTTCAATCTGTTCATAACTCACTTTCAAGTTCTATTGGCCTACTTAACAACAAAAAAGAAAGAATTACTGGTTGCTGGTGATTTTAATTTAGATTTTCTTGAAAACTCTTCCACTAAGAACTTATTGCAATTATTATCATTGTTAAACAGTTTGATTCATTGTGTTAACTTTGTAACTAGAATAGCTAAGGTTTCAGAGATGACCATTGATAGTATCTTTATAGAAATATCTAATGAACAAAATTATAGTATAAAACCAATAATAAGTAGCCTCTCAGACCATGCTATGTAGCTCCTTTTACTAAATGTTAATACTGATCACGATATAAAATCTGCTAAAGCTGACTTCAAGAGGGTAGTTAGTAAGCCAAAATTCATTGTTATAGGAAATTCCTCAAAGACATGCATTGGAGTGATGTGTACAACGCTCATAGCATGAATGAGAAATATAACACTTTTATTAATAATGTCCTTAGCTTGTTCAAAAACTGTTTTCTCCCAAAAACTATCCCAGGTTAGATCAAGTTCTATAGAAATGTCATGTATTACTCAAGGAATAAAGGTATCCTGTCACTCAAAAAGGGAACTATATCTATCAGTCAGAAACAGCTCTGACGTAAATGTTACAGATCATTTCAAAACATACTGCAACATACTGAAGTGAATAATACAGACATTAAAGTAAATACAACAGAAAACGATAGTTCAGATAACAAAATAAAGGCAATATGAGATATAGTGAAGGAAGAGACTAATAGAACTAGAGATGAAGAGGAGCATATAGCATTAAAAATAAATGACAAATGGGTAACAGATGCAGACAATGTTGCTGAACTTTTCAATGAACATGTCATAACTGTTACTTAAAAGATGGGATTGTCATGTTTAGTAGATGCTGCTGTGGAATATCTAAGACCAGTCACTCCAATTAACTATAATAATATTAGTATGACCCTCACAACACCAGTTGAAATGATGTCCACCATAAAATTTTTAATATCAAAAAGTTGTAGTGACTACATATCAACAAAGTTGATTAAACACTGTGTCTCTGAGTTTACTAACACTTTAAGTTATTTATGTAACCAGTCTTTTCTCTATACAACATTTTCTGAATGGTTGAAATATGCTGAAGTTAAGCTGTTGTATAAGAAAGGAGAAAACGAAGTACCATCAACTGTCCAATTTCACTTCTGGCCACACTCTCAAATATGCAATTCACAATTCGGATTTTTAAAGGGTTCTGATGTTGAGAAGGCTATCTATACATACGTGAGAGTCTACTTAATTCATTAGGCAATAAATTACAGGCTATTAGTATATTTTGTAACCTGTCAAAGGCATTTGACAATTAGAATATTATGGTGTAGCAGAAAATGCTGCAAAATAGTTCAAATATTATATCTCTGACATAAAATAACGTTGTCAATGGGATAGAGACATGAATTAAGGTATCAGGCATCATTCAGCTGGGAACCAATAACCTGTGGTGTCCCCCATGGTTTCATCTGAGGGCCCTTACTTTTTCTTGTGTATGTCAATGACCTTTCATCAGTAACATTACCAGATGACAAGTTTGTTTTGTCCGTAGATGATACAAACATTGCAATAAACTAAGTACAGCCTTACAGAGCTCGACTACTAAAATTTTCATGGGTATTAATAAAAGGTTCCTAGCTATTTCTCTAAATCTTGTGTAGTGTCGCAAGTTGTTCTGAGTGAACATTTGTTTCAGGATAGCTTGCTGTTGTACGTTCAATTAATGACTCAACAATTAGAAATTTCAGAGAAAATCTTCAGCAGTTAGACTGGGATGAGGTGTACAAGGAACCCAATGGTAATTTAAATATAACTTATTTCATGATGCGCTTGTAAGAGAATTTGAAAACTGTTTCCCAAAGAAAGTAGTTAAATTTAATTATAAGGAACCATGCAAAAAACCTTGGCTTACTAAAGGAATAAAAATATCTTGTAACCACAAAGAGAACTGTATCTAACAACAAGGAAGAGTAATGAGCCAGAAACAGCCAAATATTATAAAAAATACTGTGCTACATTAAGTGGGATTCGTAGCCACATATGTAATAGCTTTCTCAAGCAGGGTATTTTCCCAGATAGGTTGAAGTGTGCCTTCGTTAAACCACTGCATAAAAAAGGGGATATGTCTGCTACCGCCCAATCTCTCTTCTGACTGCCTTATCCAAAATTCTCGAAAAAGTAATGTATTGTAGAGTAGTTTCACACCTTTGTAAAAATAAAGTTTTAACAAAATGTCAGTTTGGTTTCCAGAAGGATTTTTCAACGGAAAATGCTATATATACTTTCACTAATGAAATATTAAATGCTCTGAGTAATCAGAAGTCACCCATTGGGATTTTTTTGATCTATCAAAAGCTTTTGATTGTGTAAGTCATGGAATACTTCTAGATAACCTCAAGTACTGCGGTATGAATGGGACAGTCTTCCAATGGTTTAATCATACCCAACTGGAAGAGTGCAGAAAGTTGAAATAAGCAGTTCACATAATATGCCAAAAACTGGTGATTTCTCAAACTGGGGAACAATCAAGAATGGGGTGTCGCAAGGTTCAGTCTTGGGTCCTCTGCTGTTCTTAATATATATTAAAGACTTGCCATTCTATATTCACGAAGATGCAAAGCTGGTACTTTTTGCCGATGATACAAGTATAGCTATCACTCCCAACAGACAAGAATTAACTGGTGAAATTGTAAATGATGTTTTTCAGTTCTCTGTGAATGGACTCTCATTAAACATTGACAAAACACAGTATATAAAGTTCCACACAGTAAATGGAATGACACCATTAATAAATATAGACTTCGATCAGAAATCGGTAGCTAAGGTAGAATATTCAAAATTTCTTGGTGTATGCATTGATGAGTGGTTGAACTGGAAGAAACACACTGAGAATCTGCTGAAATGTTTGAGTTCAACTTCTTATGCTATTAGGGTCATTGCAAATGTTGGGAATATACATCTGAGTAAACTAGCTTACCATGCCTATTTTCATTTTCTGCTTTCGTATGGCAACATATTCTGGAGTAATTCATCATTGAGTAAAAGAGTGTTCATTGCACAAAAGCGTGTAATCAGAATAATTGCTGGAGCTCATCCAAGATCATCCTGCAGACACTTATTTAAAGAGCTAGAGATCTTCACTGTAGCCTCAGAATATATATATATATATATTCACTTATGAAATTTGTTATTAACAATCTGAATGAATTCAAAAGTAATAGCAGTGTACATGGCTACAACACTAGAAGAAAGGATGATCTTCAGTACTCAAGGTTAAATCTAATTTTGGCTCAGAAGGGGGTAAATTATGCTGCCACAAAAGTTTTTGGTCACTTACCTAATATCATGAAAAGTCTGACAGATAGCCATATAGCATTTAAAATGAAATTAAAAGAATTTCTTAATGTCAACTCCTTCTACTCATTAGATGAATTTTTGGATATAGTAAGTGGGTAATTAGCCCAACCCCACAAAAAACTAAAAATATTAAGTGTCATGTAATATTTTGTGTAATGTAATATCTTGTATAGACACCTTTTATTAACCTGACACATTCCACATCATTAGCAAGTGTCGTATTCATGATCTGTGGGACAAGTACTAATCTAATATATGTAACTTTGAGGGCTGAAATCTAGCGGCCTACCTGGGATACACACATGCATCTGTCACTGCCTGCTGTGGGAAAGCTGTTCTATGTCTCTTACTGAATGTGTACATTCACCACCTATAAGAATCTAAATGAAGAACAGTAGTTTCTGTGTTATCACTTTCAAAATTTGTATACTGCACTTTGTTATTAATAGAAAGCTGGTGTGAAAATCTCAGCAGTCATATTTTTGGAGATAGAAAAATCTACATTAAAGTTAGAAAAACTACACTTAAGAAAGGAAGTTCACCTGGGAACATTTATGATATGTTTTTGGTTGTCAATTGAAATACTCACCTGAAGTATCAGGGTATAGAATTATTTAACTGAAATTTAATTTTAAAAAATTCAAATACCCTACAATTTTCATAGTATGAAATCTAGAGTAACTTCAGAAAGAATTAATAAAATGAGTATTTATTTTATTATGTGTTATGTGAGCCTGTGAGTCAATGAGAGTGTGTATGTGGGACATTCATCAAATTTCAATATTGTATTATATACTGTCTTAAGTAAGGTGCAAGAGTTACACAAGCATGTCGTGGGCAAATGATCCTAGGGGATTTACCCACTTTGCTTATGGCGTACGTCTAGGTGTGATTGCTATTGTAACAGAGCAGCCAGAAAGCCAGCTGGAGTAAAATTTGTATCTAAAGAATATTTTCAGAATTATTGTCTTTTCGTTTTCATTTATTGTTTTCATTACTATTGTATTTGCATGTCACATGGTCGCAAATGCGTCTCTGTATAAGGGTTGGTGCAGACCGGTTTAGGGGCGAGTATGATCACAAGCGAGTATTCTGATTGGCAGTCAGTATGGTCGGCCAGTCATAATTGGTTCCCGATCGTTAGCTGATAGATATACTGGGAGTGAGGCTGGAAGAAGGAAGTTGCTCGCTAGCCTTGAATGCGGACATTCATGTTTACTAGTGCCAGTAAAACTAATGTGTAAGATGAAGAATTACTTAGTGTTTGAGTTATTGGTGAGCTAAGTCGATAGCAGTTGATGTTGAGGACTGCTTGGAGAAATTTCAGAGGTTTTGACTAAATCTGTTGGACAGGTATTCGTGAGTGAAATATTGGCCTTCATAGAATCTGTGTGGCATGTTTCATTATTCAACTACTGAGCAGTTTCTTTTTTAGAAATCCACAAGAAGGACCGAATGTAATAATTCATATTAGTGGTGAAATTAATGACTATGAAAACATTGTCTAATTTGGGTCGGGTTTGGACAGATTTCGGGCTGATGTGCATGTGAAATGCGTGTATAAATCATGACCTGGAAGGAAATCGCCAATAGTTTAAATGTGGACTGAATAGTACCTTTTCTTTGGTTATCAAGGACAAAATAAACATTATTGTGTGGAAATTTCGGACATTATTTTCCAGAAGCCAATCCATTTTCTTACTGCCCCATCAAATTGGATGACAGTATTGCTATGGAATCTTCTTTCATAACTAGAGTTGTGTGGCCACAGTAATTGTAGATATTAGGCTGTGTTTTTTATCAACACTGCTTTTACATCACCTTGTAAGTATCCACATTGCCGAGTGAAGGAACATTGACTAGCCGCCGTTCTGAGGTAGGTGAGTTTTAATGTTTAACCTGCACAGTGATAACGACGAATATACATGAGTGATTAAACCCCGACCTGCCGCACTTGGGAAAAAGTACTGTATGCAATTTAGAACTTGTAAAAGGTTTCCTGCCAGTATAAGCCTAAAATACGACGACAAGCAGTTAGAAGAAGTTGATAACGTTAAATTTTTGGTATTACAGCTTGATAGTAATTTTAACTGGGAGGAGAAAACCAAAGAACTGCTAAAGCGCCAAAACAAATCTCTATTTGCAATGTGAATGTTGCCAAACATAGGTGACATAAAAATAAGAAACTAGAGTACTAAGTTTACTTTCATTCCATAAAGTCATATGAAACTATTTTCTGGGTAACTCATGAAGCCCAAAAAGGTGAAATATGATTTATTTGTGGTGTGAACTTAAGAACATCCTGCAGAGAGCTGTTTAAGGAACTGCCGATGCTAATTACTGCTTCCCAATATATTTATTGCTTAGCAAAATTTATCATTAATATGTATATATATATATATATATATATATATATATATATATATATATATATATATATATATATATATATATATAATCAACATCTCATTTCATGGAATAAATGCTATAAATAAGAAGAACTTTCACAAAGTTTTAAAGTCATTTACCCCAATTCAGAAAGGTGTCCACTATTAAGCAATACACATTGTCAGTAACAAGTGGAGGAGACATTCAAAACTTAAGAGAACAAGTTAATGAGAAAGATGAAATAATTAAAGAAATACAACCAGATGTAGATACAAATTATTATGCAAATTAAATTATTCGATGATGTGTGTGAATATGATTATAATGTCATTACAATACAAAGAAGAAATTTACAAAGACAATTATATGGTATTATAGGTAGACATCCAAGTTGTGAAGAAATGTTAAGACTTGATTACAGTCCTAGCTCAATAAATTTATATCAAAGAATGAAAGCAAATTTAAGGATTGTTTGTCATCTAAACTATTTTAATATTATGGATGACTGAACACAAGAACAATTGATTAATGATGTAAATTTTCTTCATCAGACTCAGCTTTTATAAAATTATTTAACCGTTTTTTACCCAACTATTATATGTGTTAACAAATCCTCACTATTTAACATATACTTTATTATCATGTTTTTTAAAAAAGTTTTCAACTAGATACACATAATTATACTTCGTTTTCGTAATTGATACTCATAAAAACTTCGTTTAAGTTCTTTGTCGTTTAAATCTTCCTGTTTATATGTCATTGGATTAGAATGAATAACATCTTGGATTTCAAAAATTTCTGTCAACAAATTGGCTGTATATTTTTTTCCAAAAGTCGTTGAAGCCTTCTGATTGTAACTTCATCTCTTTTTTAAATTTATTTTTATCTTTAGCTACAACAACTGTTGTTTTATAATTCTTTTCATTAACTTCTATAGCTATAATTTTTATTGCATAATGTTTTGCCTTATTATATTTGTCAAGTTATTTCGTAACTAATTCAACCGATTTATAATTTCCTTGAGTTGCAAATTCCTTCCACATCTTTTATTTAAGTGTTCTCTAAATCTTTCAACAGCAATCACTTTTAAGTCTGAAAAAGTTGAATAATGATTAATATATCTTTTCATCAATTCTGGAATGTCTTTATTATGAAACTCATTACCATTATCTGTTTGTAAATTACTAGGATCACTGCCTTCTCTAAACGTTTTTTCAGAAGCATCAACAATTTTCTCAAGTTCTTTATCTTTAACAGCTATAGCCCAAGAAAATTTTGAAAAAAAAAACCAAAACATTTAATAAATATTTATATCCATTATTTATTTTAGAAATTTCTTTCCATTTTCAAGAGTCCATTTTTGTTAGATCTGTTTGCAATAAGTCATCCATACTTAGAGAAATTACAGTTCTTCTTTTCAAATTTTTCTCTTAGGTTTGTGCAATTCATTAATAATTTCTTCACGAATGTATAGGCTTTCACCTACAAAATTTTTGTAATGAATTTACTTTTCTTCATTTTACATACTGTACAAAGATCTTCAACTCTGTCTTCCATTTCTAGTTGTTACTCTGTGAGGATCATGTATTTCAGTAAACTTTGTACACTTCAAACAGTAGATATTGTTTTCCATTTATGTATAATAAAAATTACTAAGACTTAAATTATTTCACTAAAAATATCCTACTTTTCATCAATTGGACCAGTTTCATATTCCTTCTTTAGACTTAGAGTTAGAAAAATTGATTTTTGTACAATTATTGATTGATTATTATTATTTAGTTTATACAGTTTAGCAGATATAGTTACTGTGATATCAAAATCGTCAAATTCCAAATCTCTATTTATATTCTTAGCATCAACAATTATTCTTTTAAGCCTGAAATCATATTCAAAATTGTGTATTTTTTGTTTGTCTCGAGTCATAATAGTAAATTCAATTATTTACACTATTTACACTGAATACACTATATCTTCTAGTCTATTACACCTATCTGAAGTAAATGTAAGGTCTGTGTGCATGATTTTCATTTTTTCCTCAAGACTTGTTATAGTGTTAATATTATCATGGTGAATCTGTGATACATTGTCATTAAAATGTGTTTCATTAACATAATTATTGAATTATGTTAGAATACTTGTATATAAAGGTTTTGTAATGTATTCTTTTTCTATGTATTGTTTAGTAATAGCATCATAATCACATGCTGAATCATTTGTATTTGTAATTCTTCTACCTTTAAAATCAATATATCCTTTAGTCACTTTAAAAATGAAAGGTAATTCTTTATGGAATTGTTTAATTAAACTTTCTATTTTTTGATCAATTTTTGCTTCTTTTGAGTTTTAGCCTGTGCCTTATAACACAAAAATGTCCATTTATAAAAATCAAAATATCATTAAACTCATTTTTGATAAATAATAGTTTTAAAACAAACAGGCAGAAATGTCCACATATTACTGCATCAAAATTCTGAATTCTTGGTACATTGTAGTTCAACTCACTTTAACCTAGATATTTAACAAATTCTTTTGGACAATTTCTGTCAAATAATTCAAATACAAATTTTTTATTATTATTCTTATAATCCAGAAAGTACCAGGATGCTCAGATGTATCTACATTTGCTATGCCACTTCTAAGGTTTTTGGCTCATTAGGAAATTTATCAAGTATAAAAACCACACGAAAATATTTAATTTTTAATTCTTTAACTAATTGTTCTATGTCAAAATGTCATAATGGTTTATTATATAATGTAATTATTTTTTGGATTTTTTTACTGCTTTCCCTTTCTCTCCATTTCTAGATTCTGTCTTGTCTGTTCTTCTAATTCTGTATCAGCTTTTTTTTGTTTATTACTTTAGTTGCTACTACTGGAGAACCACTAGCATGTGAACTAATCGTTGCTAGACATGGTAATGCAGCTAATAGTAATCGAAGAAATCCACCTTCATGCTGTGTTAATCCTTTACGTTCTTTTCTTTTCGTTAGATATTCGGTAATCTTTTTCACAACCGGAATACCTAATGTAACAAATAAGTCTCCATCAGTTATTTATTGATTTGCTCATTATCCAGTTAAAGTTTATTTGACTTTGCTTTAGTTTTGCCACTTGGTAGCAAAGTATAATCAATTGAAAAGTTATTCATTTATATATATATAAAATTTATAAAGATTAAAAATTTTTATAATTCTTTTATACATAACTCCACAAAACCCTCATTCAATAGCTTTTCCTTAGTATGACATATTCTCATTCACAGTTGATTTCAAATTTTTTCGTTTTCGCCATTCTCTGTCTTGCATATGTCTTTCCTTGAGGACACAACAACGGATGTTATAGTTTCAGTTCTAAAATTCTCAATTCCTATATTTCTCATAGAAGCTGAAATTGGTATTTGATTTTCTTTCCTAGCGTCATCTGGATGACTGTCATTCTTAGACATAATTTTGTTGTTGTACTTCTGTTATATATGTTATTGTCAATGCTCTTTATAATCTTATATATTGTAGCATGTATTACCTTTATGTAAAACAATATTTTATATTAGAATAAAATGTCAATTTTATAATCCCCAATCATTTCCATCACAATCTAAATCCAATCCTAATTTTCGTTTTTCGTACATTATTCCTCTAACTGCAGTAGCTGCAGTTTTCTCTTTTAAACTAGCACCTGAAATGCGCATTCTTTCTTTCACCGCATATTGAACTTCTTTATTAGCTTGATATCTAGCTTCTAAATATTTATGATCACTGTAGGTAGTGTCATATTGTTTGCATGTTTCATCTAGTGGATTGCCTCTGGGTCAAGGGTGAGTTTCCGTCTCAGTGGCGGGAAAGCATTGTTATCCCCATTTTGAAAACTAGTAAGAACCCTTTGGAAGTGGACAGCTACCGCCCCATTAGCCTCACCAACGTTCTTTGCAAGTTGCTCGAACGGATGGTGACCTGGCGGTTGAGTTGGGTACTCGAGTCATGGGGCCTCATGGCTCCATCTCAGGGTGGGTTCGGTAAAGGCCGCTCTGCCGCCGACAATCTGGTGAGCCTGGAGTCCGCCATCCGTACGGCCCTTGCCCGCCGTCAGCACCTGATCGCTGTCTTTTTCGACATGCGGAAGGCGTACGATACAACATGGCGCCATCACATCCTTTCTACACTTCACGATTGGGGTCTTCGGGGTCTGCTGCCGATTTTTATACGCATTTTTCTGAAGCATCGTACCTTCCGCGTGCAAGTGACGGCCTCTCATAGTTCCTCCCGAGCTCAGGAGAACGGAGTGCCACAGGGATCTGTTTTAATTGTCTGCCTGTTTTTAATAGCAATTAACGGGCTCGCTGCGGCGGTGGGAACGTCTATCTCATCGTCCTTGTATGCTGACGACTTCTGCCTTTACTATAGCTCTCACGGCATTGCAGCTGCTGAACATCAGCTGCAGGGCGCTATCCGCAAGGCGCAGTCTTGGGCTGTAGCGCATGGGTTCAAGTTTTCGACAGCCAAGACCTGCGTTATGCATTTCTTTCAGCGACGCACTGTTCATCCGGAGCCGCGGCTTTACCTTGATGGCGAATTTCTTGCTGTGGTGGAGTCACGTAGGTTTTTGGGTGTGGTTTTTGATGCCCGGTTGACTTGGCTGCCTCATATTCAGCAGCTTAAACAGATGTGTTGGCCGCATCTAAATGCTCTGCGATGCTTGAGCCACACCGATCTACCCTCTTACGGCTCTACCAGGCGTTAATCCAGTCCCATCTGGATTATGGGAGCCTGGCTTATGGCTCAGCATCCCCATCTGCGTTGCGGGTGCTGGACCCAATCCTACACAGCGGGATACGCCTTGCCACTGGTGCTTTCTGGACCAGCCCTGTGGACAGCATACTTGTGGAGACGGGTGTCCCTCCACTGTGGTTACGGCGCCAACGTTTACTGGCCGCTTATGCTACTCATGTTTGTAGCTTGCCTGGGCATCCTAACTATCGTCTACTATTCTCACAGTCGCACGTCCATCTCCCAGAATGTCGGCGCCGGGCCGGTTGTACAATCGCGGTCCGTGTCAGAGAGCTTCTCTCCAGGCTTGGGGTTTTCCTTGTTCCACCTCCTTTCTGGGCCCCTCTGCATACACCCCCATGGTGTGTGCCTCGCCCTTGCCTTTGGCTCGAATTGGCACAGGGCCCCAAGGACTCAGTCCCTCCAGGGGCCTTTCGCCTCCTCCATTCTAGCCATGTATCAGGGCTCTGGTGTTATATACACTGACGGTTTGATGGTTGCTGGTTGGGTTGGTTATGCTGTAACTCTAGGGGACCATTACAAACAACCATCCTTGCCGGCTGGCTGCAGCGTTTTCACTGCTGAGCTGGTCGCCATTTTTCGTGCCCTAGAGTATATCCACTACTGCTCAGGTGAGCCCTTCGTTATCTGTAGCGACTCCCTGAGCGGTTTACGAGCTATCGACCAGTGTTTCCCTTGCTCTCGTCTGGTGATGGCTATCTGGGAGTCCCTGCATACTCTTGCCTGTTGCGGCCGCTCTGTGGTCTTTGGCCAAACAGGCCACCAGTGAACCAACCCTCGACTTTGGCCGCCCAGAAACTGATTTGCGAGCAGTCTTACACCGCATAGTTTTCGCGCTATGGGACGCTGAATGGCGCGGTCTGACCATCCCTAACAAACTCCATGCCGTCAAGGAGGCAACGACTGTTCGGCGGTCATCCCTATGAGCCACTCACAGGGACTCAGTAGTCCTTTGCCGGCTCCGCATTGGCCACACCCGCTTGACACGCAGCTTTATACTGTAATCGATTTTATTTTGTTTTGGTTACTCTCAGAATATTATACACTTGACTGATATAACATATCTGCATAGTTAGATAAATCAACCTCGTCTATAGTAATCTATTTTTCAGTTAAAAGATTCGTTATTCCATCCATTCCTTCTGAGTTTCAACACTTCTGCTGGTCACTAAACACCCCAGACATTGCAACGTACTGTTCAGAAGAGATCTCCACCTTCTTATACTCTTATGTGTTTATGGACAGCCCTGCAGGATTCATAGTCAGGTCCCTCCAGCACTACTTGAGACATTAGTTGAGTCCATGCCATATCATGTTGCGATACTACTGCATGCTCAGGGGCGCCCTACACGTTATTAGGCAGGTGTACCAGTTTCTTTGGCTCTTCAGTGTCTGTCTTTTTAACTTTCCGTTTTTTGTCATGTAACTTATTCCACCTTCTTGACTGTTTTGTATTTATTCAATACGTACTGTATTGCTGCTTCGGCTAATGTATAATCATATTTTTAACTATTCTAAGATCTACTATCATAAGACTTACTATCATACTGTTTAATTGTTTTATGTCATCAGATTTTAGTAAATACTGGTATTGGTGATAAAGAATCATTTTTCCAACTTCTCCATTTTCTTCAATAGTTTTCAAATCATTATCACCTAAATCTTCAGTTCCTAATTTAAATTGTTGGGTAGCATCAATAACAGGTTAATCCTCTGTTTTATATCTTTCATATTCTGTTCTTCATTATTTTTTTGCTAAAGCTTGAATCCTTTTAATTATTCACCATCTTTTCTTTCATGTAGGGTTTTTAACGATTTCTGGGTCATATTTTGTCAACATTTAATAACATACAAAAATATTTTATTTTATGTTTTAAAATTTATGTTCATGTTTAACATTTTGTTTAACAGTTTAACATTTATATTTACATTGCTATAAAAAACTTGATTTTATCTGTATATTTTACATCATTACGTTTTCTTGTCATACCTATTGTAAAACATCTAAACTCTTCCTCACTCCAACTTCCACTACACATTTGATTAAAACCATCAAATTTTAAATCACTACCAACAAATTCAGGGAAAATATGGATTAATTTTGTATGACCTTGTCTAAAGGTATTTATGAAATTAAGACTAACAGCTTTGGTATATTCGAACATGCTGAGCTAAATAAGAATACTCTATTCCTTTGTGTCTGTGTCTAGTAAAATGCCCTTTAACTCCATCCCGATTTTCAAGAAAGAAATCTAATTCTGCAAGTGGATTATCTTGACTTTCATACTATGGTATAATACCGCCGTTGTTTTTGAAAAAAGTAACAATATTCTCTTTATTTTTGTCTTCAACTTTTTTAGACATTTTCATAAATTCTTGATGCTTTTGTTGATCT
This sequence comes from Schistocerca cancellata, assembly GCF_023864275.1. Classification (NCBI taxonomy): domain Eukaryota; kingdom Metazoa; phylum Arthropoda; class Insecta; order Orthoptera; family Acrididae; genus Schistocerca; species Schistocerca cancellata. The sequence continues at coordinate 697,295,383 of NC_064626.1, forward strand.
AAACTTTTAGAATAAACATATAAGTGATTGATTTCTTTTGTTTGTACAACCTGGAGCTAAAATATAATTCTCAATCATTAATGTTATTTTCCACAACCACTTGATCCTCTTATTTATCGACTTGGGTTAGGTAAAAGTTAACCATATGTAATGTTTGATTTATTCATAAATGCTTAGTTTTGTTTCACAGTCATTTTTCATTTAATAAGCAAAGGATTGTTGAATATTAAATGAGTAAATTATTTTGGTTTTGTTAATTTCTCAGCTTTCAAGAAAAAGATTAACTGTACCTCTGAGATATGGGTATAATCATGATACAGTAGTTGTTATTTATACATTTTATACTTCAAATATAATATCAAAAGATTTTAGACTGTGTTGTGGCAGAGAAACAACAGAAATTCGTGATGGTAAGTATAATTTGAAAATCTCAGAAAAATTTATTCATAAAATAAAACCTAATATACATATTAGATCAGAATAACATGTAATTGAGTGTATTGTGACTGGTGTTAAGTTGTATATGGATACAAAAGGCAGCATTGGTAGTGTGTTAGGATTTAGTAACCAAATTATTCCACCTAATGAAAAGTTCCTAAAATACCACCATTTGAGTTAGTTAACATTAATTTTAATTAAATTAAATTAAAGCAAAGTGTGCACTTCGATCACAAAACTAATATTAATGCTTTATTTAAGCCTAATATGTAATTTGGTGCACCTACAATCATGATAAAATTCATATCTTAGAAATAGCTATAACTGATGAAAATGATAATTTGATTGACTTCAATGGTGGTGGTGTTAGACGTACTTAAGAAAGGCATTAGACTCTAAATCTGATTAACTGAAATTTTATTCCTAGTAAATTAACAAGATTGAAAGCACATGTATTAAGCATTTCCTGTGAATGAGAGAGGCAAAAATAACCTTCATAATCCTAACTAGTATATACTGATTAATATTCATATTTATGATGGTTGGGTTCATCCTAATAATGTTTGGTTGTACACGAGTTTTAATTTGTTCCTGCTGATGTAACAGATTATCCAACCTATGATGGTAAATCTAATAAAATATTAACAGTTTCATAAAATAATAATTGATAACTATGTAGCAAAACTAGTTTCCTTTGTGCCCACAAAGAAAGGAAATTATGTTGTATCTAGAATAGAACACCCTTTTATTGCATAATGACTTTTGTTGTATTTGACTTCATCTCTTGCTGATAAAATAAGCATGGAAGCCCATATACTTAACAACAGTAAAATAAAGAGCAAGAAAAATTAAGGTCGCACTGGAAGTTTGGTTTGTTAAAGATTATAATGAATTTGTGTAGGAGGGTTATCTAACTGTAAGTTTTAATTCTAATTCAACAGCAAATGACTCTATTCTTAGATGGCCTGATAATAATAATGCAGCCAGCTGGTGTGCCCTAGCGGGTCTAGGCGCTTCAGTCTGGAACTGCGTGACTGCTCCAGTCGCAGGTTCGAATCCTGCCTCAGGCATGGACGTGTGTGATGTCCTTAGGTTAGTTAGGTTTAAGTAGTGCTGAGTTCTTGGGGACTGATGACCTCAGATGTTAAGTCCCATAGTGCTCAGAGCCAATAACAATGCAGGAGTTGAAATATAAGCTACACTTCCAAGTGAAGGAAAAAATGTAGCAGAAAATTCGTATGTGTGTTGTCAACTACGGAACTAATTATCAGCTTGAACAACAAGGAATTATTTTGAAAAATCATAAAGTACCGATAGCTTTCTATGAATTTCAGAGTGCAGAAGTAGCTGGATTAAGCACTAAGAAAAATTTTGTGCTAGGCATCATAAATTACTATAACTCAATGAAATCTGATATTCCATATTTTATGTTCAATGTGTTTCAAACTAATAAAAAAAAATAACCAACTGATTGATCACTGTGTGATTATGTTATGTTACATACACTTATATTTGAATAATGGAAGGAATGAAATATTTCCTCAAGAAATATGAAATTTAGATCTGCTAAATAATTGTTTGAAACTTATGATTCTGTTCGTGACTTCATAGCAAAGTATCCGATCTATCTGCTTAACACGACACATAGAAGAAAGTGTGGAAACTGCAAAAGAAACGAAAATGAAACTTTTTGTGCGACTTTCAGTGGTAAAATACCGAATGATGCACTAGCCTACATAATTATGTATGGAATGCAAGATCTCATATATGATGCATATAACTGAATATTAACTGAGAATTTTTAAATATGTATCTCATTATATTTATTTATATATGTGTTTTGGGCTCAGCAGTATAGTAATATTTAGGTCTTGACTGCCTGAGATCACTGACTCAATTGAATGAGACAGCATCTGCAAATATCTGATATAGGTATTAGTGCCTCCTATTATTATCAAGCTATGCCTTCCTGTTTTTGTTCTGCCTTATCTTTGTCTTGCTCACACAGTTATTTCCACCACAGTTGCACAGTGGGAAGCAGTTACTGAAATCTGTCATAGATGGTACTGCCTGTAGATGATGGTTTTTAACATTTTTTGGTTATTTGTTAACAGATTTTAGTGATTTACACTTCTAATTTCGCTCTTTAAGAGATTTACTGTCCTATCTAAATTATTAAAACGAATTTCGATATTTTTTACGAATTAGAATTGGATATGAGAAATATCACATATTTCAAAAGTTTCGAAAGTATTGACAACTGACACCACATTTTAAACTTTTTTACTTATTTATTACTCGATCATTGAACTATCGTTTTCAATGAGCTTTGTGTAGACTGAGCAGCCCTTGCTGAATGCTGTAACAAATGGACTCAGCAGCCAATTCTCTTCTATTTGGGATCAACATCCATTGCTGCAGATCATCAAGAAAGTGACGTTCACAACTGCCAACATCTGTTCTTTCCTTTACAATTGGGGTTTACTTGCCAAGATGCACCAACAAGATGGGTGGACTATGGTAGCAGCCAAAGCTGCAGCACAACAGCAATGCCAGTGTCAGCAGAAAAAGAAACCAATCACATCAAGAAAACCCTTCTGTGTTTCTCTAACATGCCTAGAGTCTTTTTAGTTTGAACTAAATTTATTTTTATCTTATTAAATATATTTTTATTCACCAAAGCAGTTTATTTTGGCATGTTACTGCTCACTTTTTAAATACTAAGAATTTCATCAAAATTTATTAAGAATGATTCAAAACTATGATTTTCCATATTAAGGAATATAAGGACTAGGAAACTGTTGACAAATTTTATGCTCTAAAAAGCATCAGAAACAGTTAAATTTCCCCTCTGTTACCCTACATAAAATAAATATTCCAATATTCAATTATGCATAATACAGGACAGAAAAACTGTACTAATAAATTTCCAAAGCTGTCAAAATAAGGTCTTAAACACCCTGATGTCATCATTAACGATCAGTCCAATATAAACAAAGTGGGAGCAAATTGTCTTGGCATTTGAATAGAAATTGAACTAAAAAGGTATAAAGTATGAATAAATCAGTTCCAAGCTGAACATAAGCTGTTATATTTTAAAGATTCTAAAAATGTGCAACAATGAGCACATCTAATAAGTTATTACTATGTATATTTCAATGCATGTATAAAATACGGATCTATATTGTAGAAAAATTCATCAGCAGCTCACAACACCTTCAGAATCCAAAAGAGAGGTGTTATAGTTATTACAGGGAGCAGAGCCAGACTGTCAAGTAAACCATCGTTTGAAACAGTAAAAATGCTAGCAAAAACATACATGTATATTATGAAAATACTAAAGTATATTAAAAGGAAAAACATACTAAATGGGAACAAAACTGTCTAGCAAGTTATAAAAGTATTTAAAATTATATTAGCTATAAGTTCTTTTGAAAGATCTTTTAGAGAATATTTGCAGGGTCACTACCTCTATTTAGTGAAATTCAGTATTTATAGTTTGTAACATATTCATATTAACATGCATATTTTTGTTAGTGGACACTAGACAAATTCACATCTAGTACGACACACTGCATGTTACCAGTGTGCTGAATAAATATGTGAATGAATAGGAAAAGTAATAGCAAACATTTCAAAACGTCGACATTCATTTGCTTAACCCCTTAAGTCCCAAATAAATTTTTTAAATTGAATTTTTTATGCCTTAATTATAATGTAGATAGTGTATGAACCACAACAAGTAAAAAAATAGCCAAAGAATACTTATACATGCTGATATAATGGCCGTCCTCAAAATAGGACACTGGTATCTAACAGCATCGTATAGCATACTAAACTGTATTCTAGTCTCAACTATTTATTTCTTATGAAGTGGTACAATCCACTTCACACACAGTGTTTCACGGCATTTAACACAATATGTTTTACGTTTCCCGTTACGTTTAGCTCTTACACATCTTCTTTGCGTGCTTCTTTTGTCAATCATATGACCAATTCCATCAAACCTGATGCCTGGTATCACCCTCAACTGACTTGATGGGTATTCCATTGGACGTCCAATATTCGGTCTTCCAGTGTCCAATTTCAGGTATGTAACTGTAACAGCACGTCTGAAATCCAGTAAATCCTGTGCATTTTCCCCATGTACTAGTCTGTAGCAGAGTCAGGCATTTACGAGGGCCATTTGCAGCAAACATGTAATAGAACCCAGTACCATTTTTTCCCTCTTATTACCGTCGCATATTTTCCAACTAACCAGTCATGGTGGTCAACACCTTCCATGTACGCATTATACGACGTCAAAACAGCAGGTTGTTGCACTTGTGTCTTCTTACTTGCTTGTCTACTGTACAGCGTAGCTGCTCCCAAACTTCAGCTTGGTCAAAATTTGTATCAATTGTAACGCATCTGTTGTCGTGCCATCGAACAAAAAGACTTCACCATTCCAGTCGAACTGGTAGTCATAGTTTCCTTGAACTGTCTTTTTCAGTTCGTTGCTGCTCAGTAGTGGACAGTCACTGACTCGATTCTCTCTGACAGTCCCAGTTGTTCGAAAATCCAAATTTCTCACATGAATCAGAAGATCTCTACTAGTGAAGAAATTGTCAAAGTACACACAATGATTCTTGGGTTTTTCAATGCAGTCCAACATGTTTAGGACTACTCTTGAGATCCCAATAGTAGGTCATCCCTTGCAGTATCTTCTGGATCCTTTCCAGAGTATAAATCAAATTTGAAACAGTAGCCACTTGCTCCACAAAGAGATCACAACTTAGACCCAAATCTAATAGGCTTGCCTCGGATAAACTGTCCATCTGGAACTGTATTATTTACTAATGGGTACGATATTCATAAACATACTTACATAATACACTGTAAATTTCAAAGTAACTACATATCCTGTAATTTATATATAAAAGAGGGGTCGTTACTTACCTCAGCAACAAAATCTGTAAAATTACCACGTTCTAAAAAGAAAATACATCAGCAGTAGCAGAGTTTCATATTGGAATGTGCAGCAACACAAATAACTGAAATGATAACACCAAGTCCCAGTGCCCTATTTCGAGTACACCGAATTTTATAACAATGGTAAAGAATGAATATAACTCAAATTGAGCTAACAATGGAAGTAGATTAAAAGACACATTGTTGACTGTAAACAATCGCAAAAAGATCTTTGCCACATATTTCAAATATTACTAAATTGACAATAAGGTATATACCTGTAGTAACGAAAAGCATGCCTTGGTATTCAATAATCAATTAATGGTAGGATTTATTGCTTTTAATTTCCTCTAAGCATACATTTGTTATAAAAAGCATCAACAAATGGGGTAGAACAGTAATAGATGCAAATTAATAATTTATTGTGTATTTATAAATAAATATGCGCTCTGTCCTTAAAATAGGACACTGGTACTTAATAGGTTAAGAAAATATATACATACAAACACATCAAACAATATTTAGAATGCAACACATGGAAGCTTTTTCCCTTATCCATTGCTTTTTTCGTCTTTCTGACTATTAAATGATGAAAAAAGCCAACTACCTTTTTCTCTCCCAATAGAGCTGACTTTTTCAATGTTACAAAAGTTTTTTTAATAAAAGTTGTATCTCAGTTTGTGTTTTTCTTTATGTATAATGTAGGCTTTATCCAAATATGTGAAACCTAAATTATTTTTTGTTTTAGAACGTTCATTGGATGGTTGAAAAGTGTCACAATAACAAAGCAAACAATGAAATATGGAATAAGAAGGCACAAAAGCCAAAAATGCACTAGATTAGTGGCAATAATTGGTTAACTTCCAAGATTCCTTGACGTTGAACATGACATCCCATTCCATCCTGTTGAAGGTCTGCACGAATGACACTATTTGAAATGCAGTATGGAAGGTTCATTTCGTAAATTACAGTGCAAACAGACGTTTCCTTGTAAGGCTTGCCAGTTTCTACATCAGTTACACCATCCATGGCACTACAAAGAGACCAGTGTGATCTTTTATGAGGGTGATGAAAGATAGGTTGAAGACGTGTATATATATATATATATATATATATATATATATATATATATATATATATATATATATATGGAAAAGGAAATGTTCCCTTTCTCATCATTGTCCAGCCAAAATTGCTAACTACAGAAGCTTGCAATTTGGCGAGGGTGTTGAACTTGTATTGCAAGCATCGTTTGAGAAGGGATTTTTCGAAATTCCTCTGAAACAGTGGCTGATAACTGCAAGGCTAAGAAGTTGCTATGGAATTAGCAGTGCACAACAGAGTGGAATTGCCATCATGCACTCACCACTACCATTGACTAAATAGAGTATGGAATAAATACCCTAATAAGGAAGTGCCAAAGTGGCCTGCCCACCGAAATCCAGGTAACTCACGTGATTATTCGTCATAGCAACGCTCGTTTAAGCCAAGAAAATAAGAAAATAAAATCACTGCATGTCTAAGATGTTGCTATGGAATTAGCAGTGCACAAGGCCATCTGCTCGCTTTGTGGTCGCACGTTCTGGCACAAAGGACCATGAATCCATTTCGCGAAGTTACAATCTAGAAACTTAAATCCACACTTGGATCAGAAGAAAAAGTCTAAAGAAGAGATGCTGAAGGCGATACTGCAACTTTGAGGACAAGAATCTGATATCGCCCATAGCTGACCTCGCACTTGTAGTGCACAAAGTCTCACGCCAAGTACGACATTACACACGAATTACCGAATTTAAGAAACAAAATTTATGAGAAACGAAAAGAAAATAATGCTCTCTCACTAACGAATGCCTATTGCTCTGCCGCACGGGGTAGCCACGTGGTCTGCGGTGACTTGTCACGGTCTGTGCATCTCCCCCCGTCGGATGTTCGAGTCCTCCCTCGTGCATGGGTGTGTGCGTTGTTCACAGCGTAAGTTAGTTTAAGTTCGATTAAGTAGTGTGTAGGCTTAGTGATCGATGAGCTAAGCAGTTTGGTCCCATAGGACCTTACCAGAAATTTCCAAATTTCCTAGTGCTCTAAGTGCATTATAACTAACTAAATTGGCATTCATTGGGTAAATCCACACTTACCGATATCAGCAACGCGACCTCAGGCCTCCACCAGCGAGCAGGAGCAGAACAGAACTGACCAAGGCTCAACATCTCCAAAAGATACATGGGAGCGTTGGATCGCGAGAGTTGGCGCGCTCCTAAGCCGGCCAATCAGAAGCCACAGGATTGCCTCGAAACACGATGCCGCTATGGCTAGCTGCCCAAACACCGGAAACATGGCTGCTGATTAGTCAGAAGACGGTCAGAGTTTCGTCAGGGAGGCTACTTCGCAGTGTTAAAAGTGAGTGAGAAGTTAAGCTTCAGGGTTGGTCACAGCTTGTGAGATTAGGAAGGGGGATAACTTTGGCCACTGCATAGCATTCAAACTTGTCTCACATGCTCCTTACAGCAACAATCAATGAAGGAAAAGGGGAAGCCATCATGGGCACTCTAGGGAGACTGCTAAATTGCGTTCACAAATAACGAAAAATTTCCTGTGCCAATCCTTTTTCACTGACTCACTGACCAGCGTGTTATTACTATAGAAAATTTCTAGCCATATTGGCATTCCACTGCAATTGTAAAACGATGAAAAGACTGCAAAACTAATAAAGTATGAAAGGTGTGCAGAGCGAGTGAAACTGAAATGCATATGTTTCAAACTACTAAAGCCTTTTTAAAGCTAGATCTATGAAAATTGGTATCCGCCTTCTCAGATAAAAGTAAAAATATGTGTTTCAGTGTTTTTGGAAATTCAACCACTGCCAGGGTGAAATAAGGAATGAAATGTTTCATGAAAATATTTCATTATGAAAGTATTTTTAAACCTAAAAGTATGGAAATTTGTATTTGGCTTCTCAGTTAGAAACAAAAAAAGTGTTTGGATGTTTTTGAAAATTCGACACTAACAGGGTGAAATACAGGATGAAATTATTGTTAAAATATTTGATCTCAGTTTAAAATAATGAAACATGTGTTACGGGATGAATCTTTATAGGAAATATCTCCATAAGAACTGAAAAGGGAGACATTATTTATTGTTTTGGTCCACAACACCGTCTCCCAAAATATGGAAAGCAAAGAGAAGATAAGTAGAAGAGATTTCTTTCACGGTATCGAAGGTGGAGAAGAGCTCGTAGCTCTTAAAGGCCCGTCCACACACGACAATCTGTCTGCACAAATTTGTGCACACATGACATTGGCACAGACAGATCGTTGCATGTGAAGAGATTTCTGCAGAATTGAGGTGTACACAAACCTGAAAGTTAGAACCGGAGGTTTGGCAAAATTGATCAAATCTGTAGGTCAAATCACATCTGTATAAGGAAGTGTGTGGACACAAATCGCCAGAGATCGGGGATGTGAAATGTCTTTGTGCCATGTATTTGATTAGCCAAAGTTTCTTGTCTATGTGTACACAGTGAATTCAAATGGCAAATATAAGGCAATACTCCAGAGAGTTCATTGCTGAATTTATCGAAATGGATAGGAGTCATACATGTTTGTGAAACAGGGAATACAGCTGTAGAGATAAGAAAGTAGCTACTTGTAATTCTTTAATAGAGAAATTACGTGTACTTCACCCTATGCCAAACTAGGAAATAATAAAAAGAAATTAACTTGTTGTGGAGAGTTTGCCACAAAGATCCAAGCACAGGAAGTACCAAAATCTATTCGATCTGTTGCCAGTGTACTTTCAGTCAGTACCGCACTATGCCATGATCTTGTGTGAAAGTGTAGCAAAAAGAAGTAGGCCCTATTTATTCTAAAGAAGAGTACAGTCAGAATATTGAGATCAGCTGATGATGGAAGATCTCGAAACAGTGCCTCCAGGTACAGATAATTACATCTTTTTTTACTTCCTAACATAATACATGGTTCATAGCAAGAATGATTCAGGGGTGAACTGTAGAATTCAGTGCTGTAGTACTTTCCAGATATACTATGACTACCTGTCTAGAGCTCAGAATGGTGTTTTACATTTGGGTGCAAAAGTCCTTAACAGGTTGCCGCTAGACTTCAGACAGGTAATTGAAGATTCAGACTCAGAAACAAACTACGCTATAAGTCATTGTCCATGTATACAACATTTATGAATACACTGTATTTCAAACTGTAAAAACATTGTCTGCAGCCCATCACAGTTAAGGTGCAGTACTTTACTCGTCTTCATGAGACCGTCCTCCAAGACAGCGTAAGTAGCTTCGCAATTACTGAGCATGATATCATTTGTTTTGAAACTGCAGTAGAAAATTCCAGATCCTTACAGCTCATTTTTAATGCCAGGAATCTTAACGTCACTGTCAGCTGCTCATGAAGGGTAATTGCTGTCTGGATACAGGTATTTTTGAGTATAAAGAAAGATAATTAAACATTTCCAAATTCATTTGCAAATAATTACATGAGTCGTCGGGTTTACCCTGCAATTCATGAAGTAAATTTATGTGTTAAACCTGCCTTTCAATAAGCAGGCACTCTCTAGTCCATTTTGATCTGTCTTTCTCTTTCTTGCAGTTTGTTTGCAATTTCTTTTTTCTTTTCTTTTTTTTGCAACATAAGTTGCGAATACTGACTAACAGAATTTCTTCACTTTCCGAATAAATTAAATAAACTACAAGGTTACGAAAGTATACTCACTAGCCGCTAAGGTTTCTTATCTACACAGACAGATGGTAGGTCAGGAGATGATAGGAACTTGTGACGTACAAGCGCACCACATTTCAGCGATCTAATGCATGCACAGACATTTGTGCATATATCTGTGCAAACTAAACCTTTTTGCTTTGTGCAATGATTCATTTTACAAAACTGAATACTGACTATTCCTCCTGATACATCCTTTGTATCGATGATCTGCAACTCAACATGACAGATAAACAACACTGTTTTCTTTGCAGATGACAAAATTGTTTTTTGAATAATGTTGAATGTAATATAAATCATGATTCTACAGGGTTGTTGATAAAATCAGCACTTAACATTCAGAGAACCAGTTAATTTTTAACTGAAACAGAACACAATGTATGTTGTTTCTCTCACTATAAGCGATAATGTATTGTTCCATAGTTGTCAATTAGCCAATGAATTACGCTATTTTAAATTCTTAGGACTGAAGGTAGATGCCATGCTTTCTTGGAAATTTCATGTTCAATATCTTAAGCAGAAACTGAATGCTACTTTCTTCATTATAAGAGTAAACTTCATCGTCTCAGACACTGCAATACAAAGGCTTTTTTAATTTGCTTGTTTTCATACATTTATCTCCTATGGTGTTATATTTGGGGCAACTCTGGACACTTGCCAAGAATATTTTTATCCCAGAAAAAGGCCATCAGACTGACCTACGGTGTCGGTTTGGGAACTTTGTGTAGGCCTTTGTTCTAGTGTCTTGGATTTATAAGTCTGCCAACCCTTACATAAAGGCTATTCATTTCCGAAATTTATAGTTGATTACGCTGACTCATTGCCGGCCTAAGTGGCCATGTGCTTCTAGGCACTGCAGTCTGGAACCGCGAGACCGCTATGGTCACAGGTTCGGATCCTGCCTCAGGCATGGATGTGTGTGATGTCCTTAGGTTAGTTAGGTTTAACTAGTTCTAAGTTCTAGGGGACTAATGACCTCAGAAGTTGAGTCCCATAGTGCTCAGAGCTATTTTTGAACTGACTCATTCAGAACAAACTTCAATAATCATTTAGTGAACAATAGACAGGCTGACGGTACGCATTTGGTTATCCTCTCTGTAAGACAGACTCGCACTTGACTCAATGAAATGGCTGGAATTTTAAAACATTCCAGTATGCATTTCAAATGGTGGCAACACAGAGTCAATGGAATGGAACAGGACATTAAGTTTCAGGTTTCTCATGAAGAAAAGTTTGAATCTGACGACGGTGACTTTTTTTTGGGGGGGGGGCTGAGGGGGGGATGCTGTCGTCATCTGCTAACATCGGAATTTAACCGATTTTCTCCACACTCATTCTGTTTATAATAGTAGATGTCGTAATTTGCGTCTTCCTGAGATTTATTTAATTATTTCGTTTTTATTTCACGACACATTGCGAATTTTCAATGACTCTGCTACAGGGTATCACGCGCAATCTGCGACTGGATTGAACATACCTTGCTGGGGAGCTCACAGTATGTTATACCGGATAAAGGGTAGTCAACATCTAGAAGTAACTTCAGGAATGCTCCAGAAAAGTGTGTTGGGACTCTTGCTGTTCATGTTGTATATTAATGACTCTGCAGACAATAGTAATTGTAACTTCAAACTTTTCGCAAATGATGCAGCTATCTCTAATAAATATTCGTTCAGATTCTGATAAGATTTCAAAGTGATGCAAAGATTAGCAACTTGCTTTAAATGTTTACAATGGAACATAGTGAGCTTCACAGGACGAAAGAACGTATTATCCTATGTCTGTAACATCAATGAATCACTTTGGAATTGGTTAACTCATAAAAATACCTGGATGTAATTCTTTCTGGGGATATAAAAGAGAATGATAACATAGGTACAGTCGTAGGTGGGAGACTTCAGTTTGTTATTACAATACTAGGGAAATGCTATCCCTGCAAAGAAGATTGCGTACTAATCACTCATATGACCCATCCTAGACTATTTTTCAAGTGTGCATGATGCATACGACTAATGGGGGACATTGAATGTGTACAGAAAAGGAGAGCATGAATGGTCAAAGGTTTGTTTGAACCTTCAGAGAGTGTCATGGAGAGGCTATAAGACTCTGACAAATCACAGTCCTGATGATAGATGTAAACTATTCTGAGACAGCCTACTTAAAAAATTACAAGAGCCAGTTTTAATTATGGACTCCACAAATATACTACAAGCCCTTACTGATAGCTCTTATAGGGATTGTGAGGACAAGATTAGATCAAGCACAGTGTGCACAGAGGCCTTCAGACTCATTCTTCCCATTTTTCCATATTCCATGGAAAGGGAACATTCCTAATAACTGGTAAAATGGGGTGTATCCTCTACAATGCACTTTACTATGGTTTGCACAGTATGGGTGTAGGTGTAGACGACTTCAACAATTTTTACACTGTGAGTGTTCTTTCACAAGAGAGGCCAGATATCTGTAAGTGAAAAATGATTTAGATTTTATAATACTTAATGAACAGAGAAGATGTCTACACTGTGTATAAACAAGAACATAAATGGATTAGGCAACGTCCTTAAATTACTCTTTTTAAGAGGTAAAGTGGGCTGTATTAAAGGAGAAAAATACGTTTGTCTCTTACATTATTTGCTACTTAGGGAAAACAAACAAAATGGATAAGCTAAACAGATTCTATGCATTCATTTATAAATATGTTTGATGTGTTTGTATATATATATATATATATTTGACCGTGATGTCGCCTGACCTTCCATTACATTTTGTTGTCGTATAGTGGGAATCAGTCTTGAGCATTTTTCAGAAATGTGTGTGCTCTTCAGCAGATTTCATTTTCAGTAATCTTTCAGCAGAGCTGGAAAAACTGAGTGGTAAGTCGCAAATATGCAAAGTCAGGATGACATGTTGCTTTGTGGTACACTCCTCCTGTTCTGTACACCGAGCGAAGTAGCACAGTGGTTAGCACTCTGGAATCCCATTCGGCAGGACGATGGTTCAATCCCGCGTCTGGTCATCCTGCTTGAGGTTTTCCATGATACCGTATCACTTAACAGCTTGAGGCAAATTCCGGGACACGTCCGATTTCCTTGCCTATCTTCCCTAATCCGAGGATGTGCTCTGTCTCTAATGACCTCACTGTCGACGGATAGTTAAACACTAATCTCCTGCTCTATCCTCTGTTTTGTACAGGAGCTCCTCGCAGTATTTCAGAATTTTTCTCTGTGATATTTTATTTATTGGTATACTTTATCGCCATTATTTAATCGTGATTTATTAATTCTTTTGTTTATAAAATTTCTAATAAGCTTTCTGTAAAATTTGAAGTATAGTGACTCATTCCATGACCAGGTAGCTTCGTCTAGCATGATTTGACGGAACCTAATAAATAAATAAAAATATTAAGTAAATAATATTTAACTTTCACAACTATTAATTTGTAGGATAGCGTGTTAACTATTTGATTTCCTTAAAACTCATTCATTTATTTGAAAGCAGTTGGGAACTTGAAATTTTATGCGTCATGATCCTTCGACTCCTGTGTTTTTTTATGTGTCTGATAGTAATAAAATAGCTTTGCTATGGATTCAAGTTTTGTAGTTAAGAGATAATGACAGAACATCATCTGAAACTTGTGTCGTGGAATTTTCGATGACATCGAAAAGTATTAGAATCAACGATATTATATGTTTTCCTAGAACTTAAAACACCTCTGGGTGTGCTGGTAATGGGGGAGTAGTTCTAAAGTCTGTATTTTGTTATTATTGTTGTTGAACTGTTTCAACCATGGATGGGAATAAGGATGAAGCAGAAAGGTGTATCGAGTATGCAGTTAAGTTTCTTGCGGAGGGCAGACTTGATAAAGCCGAAAAGTTTCTTCAGAAAGCTGAGAGGTTATACCCAACTCAAAAAGCCAAAGGTGAGAGGTGTTATGTTTTATATGTTTGAAGTAGGCGAAATTAATGATTCATAAGTGCCGTGCGTCCGTATGACCGTGTAATGAATATACATTATTGGTGTTGATATGACCGCGCGATGCGTTTGGTTTTTTGGATTAACCTATACTTTGGTGGTAAGCTTGACGTCTGCTTGCATCATTCCTAATTAGTTCTTAAAAATAAGTTATGCAGAGAGAGATAGCAGCTTTTCTAATTACTTCATTGTACTACACAAATTTATGTGGGTGTAGGCCTCTTGGACATAATTTTGGACGTCTTGTGTGTGGGTGTTTTTTTTTTTTTTTTTTTTTTTCCTTCCAGATAATTTGTTGCACTCGTGCTTTTTGGGCGATTGTGACAGCTGTCAGAATTTGGGAGCTGGAGCGTTACATGTTCGTGTGAATATTTAAACCGTAAACTTTCGTGCGTGAACTTTTGAGTGATTATTTCACGTTTGTCATCACTTGTATTTGTGAAAGTGCCAATGTAAGTCTTTGTTCGCAGTCCACTTTAAACTGAGACAAATCAGTTTGGGGAAGGGGCGAGGTAGGGAATATGGGCAGGTTCTGTGTTTCCATAGTCCCTCTCCCCTCCCATTTCTTATCTAAAGTGCTTGTGTTGCTTGATTTGGAGGTGGAAAAAGTTTAGTGAGGTGAAGATGTTGAAGCCTGCTCATTAGGCTGTATATGTTACAACTAATAGTGAAGTCGTTCACTTTTTCGGAAATAATGTCAGCCAAAATAATTTGTGTTTTACTTTAGAGGGACTGAAGTAATTCCTGCGTAAAATATATTGTTGAAGTAAATACTATCAAAGCTTTCAAAATCTTCTCACAGCTCCGTACAACATATTTCCTTTGTATCATTGTGGATCTAATAACTTTCCGTTGTACTGGATGCATCCAGAATTAATGGACTTCACTGTTATGTGGCTGCATTGTTCAATACAGTGATGAAAAGGGGTTAAAGTGTAGTATTTGAGGCCCCCCCCCCCCCCCCCATTGATAGATTGATCTGTAGGGTAGTATGGAGACAATTTGGTTAGAAATTGGTGAAGCTAACAATATGAAAGGCCAATAAAGGTTGTGGTAACAAATTTGCCTGTTATACTTTTATTAAAATTACTTGGTAATTGACACATTGCACTTGGGGGGCAGAGGCTAGGGGCATTGTTGCCATTGTGCATCCAGCTGTGCTTCACAAGATGCTGCATGTACCCTAAAAACAGGCAACACAGTGAGCACGTTGGGCTCAAGAAAGATCTGTGATTGCATGGAGACTGTCCCCTACCATTTGACTCACTGAAATGACAGTGCAAAGTAATTTTAATCTGAGTGTAGTACAGCCTAATGTTTGTCTGTGCAATTTGGAAAAATGCTAGAAGGGTCGTATGCCTAACTTTTACCGGAAAAGCAGCATGAATATATGCGTGTTAAAAATTTAGCATTTTGCTGTTCTGGTCATAGGAACACTGTGAAAGCCTTTCATGTGGTTTAATAAGACATTATTTTGCAATATAGCCTTAGTTACTCATGAGTTACAGTATGCTATGCAGTAAATGAGATACTATGTTATTTATCTTTGTATGTAGACCATAGTACTACTAGGACTATATGCCAATGAAAATATGGAATAGTGCAGCTATAGCTAGCAGTAGAAGAACAGATGCTACAAAATGTTATTGGCTGAAGATTCCTAGTGCCATATTTTATAACAATATACTTATATTGTAGAGAAAGCAATTATTTTTAGGCTTCCAAAAGGTGTATTTATGATTCCATCATCCTGGTTAATTGCCCATTGGCCATTGTTTGTCTAAAATAAATAAATAAATAAAAATTTAATGGGAACACTAACCTCATGAAATCATTTTCACTTATGGTCTTACAGCCTGCAGTGGTAGCATGTAGCATGGCTCTGTATGGGAAAGCAATAGAAGACCACCTCTACTAGTGAGTTTTAAGTGCTTATTAGGAAATAGTCTTGTCTTCAGTTTACGCTGTTAAAAGTTTCATTACAACATGGTTGAGTGCCATTTCATCTGTTTCATTTTGCAACTTAATAATTTTGTTGTGAACTGAAAAAGAGTAAGTCATATTGTATATTTTACAGTACAGGATGCTTTTGAACTACTGATATTCATTGTATGGACCTTGTGTAGGGCAAAGTTGATGACCGTATAGTGCTGTGTTTTTTGTCCCTGATATGAAACGTGCACCCCTAGACTTTCCTGACAGGTTGGCAGCCTGGGCAATTTTTCTGCAGTCCCAATTTTCATCTCCATATGAATTGCTTGAAAACAAAGAGAAAAGCAATGATTTGACTAGAAGATTTGCAACAAGAAATCTTTTTTTCCATGCAGCTACTTTCCTGTCTACCTCACAAATGGAGTTTCCCCTATGGAGTATCCCCTGATCTGTTCTACAAATGTACTTCCAGTGTGATAAAAGCCTACATACAGAATTACAAGAATTACAGTAAGGTGAAGAATCTAGGAAGCCTCTGCCTGTTGCTGCATAATGATTGCAGTATAATTTTAAACTAATCCCAGTGTCAGAGGCATCTAAGCAGTCATTCTTCTCATATGCCATAAACAAATGCAATCCAAAGAAACTCAAATAAAGTATATTATGTGAAGTATCCTTCTTCAATACACTCCATTGGCTTGTACAGTTCGGCATAGAAAATACGAGGTTTGGAGCAAGAGTCATTGCATTTAGTTTTTTCTTGTTGATACCAAACCGGGTTGCAAATGGCGTCGACAGAACCGTCCGATCCCACCGGCTTTGACCCGTGACGTAAGGCTGTTGTGGTGTGTGACGTCCCGACGGCGCGGAATTTAGTTTGTGAGAGTGGCGTGTTCGTTGGTGTTGTTTTGATGCAATCGGTGGTGCTCTCTAGTGGTGTTAGGTGATGTTTTTGGTTTAGTTTGAGAGTGTGGCGTTGTGTGTGAATTTTGGTAAATTGCTTTTTTTATGTCTTTGGTAGGTATGGATATGACTGACAGGGTCAACAGTTTTCGGTTGTAGGCTATGATGGGGGACAGTGCGTTGTGTCTAATAAAATTTCTTCAACTATTCGGATTTTTGGATGAAGTCGCGAAGTGTTCAGTATGTCATGAAGAAATGAGGCTTACTGAAAGTTCCGGCGTCTCGGACCAGGGACGGCTGTATGTGGAGATGCCGTAAGGATAACAGGTCAAGGGAAGTGTTCGATCCCAATGTGTGGCTGTGAATGTTGGTATTGGTATCGGGAGATTTTTTGAGCTATATAGGTCAAGGGAAGTGTTAGGTTCTAATTTATGGGATCGGGAGCTGCTGTTGAGCTATATAGGTCAAGGGAAGTGTTAGATCCCAATTTATGAGATCGGGAGCTGCTGTTGAGCTATATAGGTCAAGGGAAGTGTTCGATCCCAATTTATGAGATCGGGAGCTGCTGTTGAGCTATATAGGTCAAGGGAAGTGTCAGATTCCAGATGATATTGTTTTTAGTGGTATTTGGGGAGTTTTGTGACATCTGTTTTTTTCATCGTTTTGCGTGGTTTTGTACGGGGGCGGGTGTCTAAATTTGTGTATATTTAGTTTGTCCCCACTCAAGAAACCCCTATTTCCCGCGGTTGTCCCGTTAGTGTCATTAGGCTTTTTGTGGAACATGTGTGTGTTTGTTTTTCGATGTATTGTGTGTTTGTTTTTCGATGTATTTTCGTCCTCATAATGTTTACGTAACGACTTTATATGCGCCATATTGGAATCGTGGTTTACGGTCATTTCCACCATATTTGTGATGTCATGGGTCAAAGCAGATGGGCGGGATCGGGCGCTTCCGTATTTCCGGAAAATGTGTCATATATAGATGAGTGTGTGGTGGGAACTATATGTGTGGACACTGAAGATCATGCAAACATCGTACCTCTAATATTTAGTATGGTAGTGTGCAGGACAATATGGGTTTATGGTTCATAATGATTGCAGCCCAGGGCACACATGTACGATGTGACAAGAGTGGAGATAAAGGCCCTTGCAATGTTCACCCTGTGGTGTCAACAATGGGGAGGCTTTGAATACCATCTGCATCACCATTTGGCGCACCATGTTTGAATTGGATCATCTGTTGTTGCATGGCATTGGCAATGTCCTCTCATACTGCAAACTGCTTACCATGAAATGGTTCCTTTACCTTTTGTACGGCATCAGAGATACAAGGCACATCCTCAGTGTCGCAGTTACAACTGTACTTACTGCCTTATGTGGTTTTGTGCTGCCATGCAGTATGATTGCACTACCCATAAGATCCGGACATTTCTCCTGAATGCCACAGTGTACCTGTCTCACCAGGAAGCCCTGCTCACTATTCTAATATGTGGCACACAATGACATCCTTGACGTCATATGTGATAACCATCTGTTTCACAAGGGGAAGGATATTGATGGTACTTCTGCTGCCATGTTGATCTGGCGTGTCACCACTCTGTGAACTGACGTTTGAGCTCTGGTTTGTATGCCCTGACCCAAAATTCATCAGTTGCAATTATTCATGGAAGAAAATGGTCACATCCTGTTGCCAGCATGCTTGTTGGTCAAAACATACTGCAGAATGCACCCATCACTGAACTGCCGTCACTTCATGCTGTACCCACCATGATGTGGTTTTATGCAGTTGCAGCTCTTTGCACAATATTCTGTGGATAGTTCATTTCTCAAAGGAACTTGCTCTTACCGCAGCAGGGTAAACCATCTGTTATCTTGCAGCAGCTGCTTGATGATGGCAGGGACCATGTTGGTCCACATACTGACTTGTTCTGATGTTGCTGATTGCTGTGGCCACACATCCATCACTCTTGATGATGAACCATTAGGCCTCCAGGGGAAATTATCATGCTAATAGGTTAGCTAAGGGAGCCTCCACGATCCTCCTGTTACCTACATCAATCCATAAATGTTCCTTACAGTCACGTATAAGTCACTGTATCTTACAGAAACGAAAAGCAGAAATATGATAAAACAGACTCTGAATGATAAAAGCCTCACAAAAAAAGTAATATCACTTCGCCACTCTTGCAGGGAACCTGTAGTCTTATGTTGCACTTGTATTGGTTATACTTAGTGCACTCTTGACTGCACGCTACAGCAAGAGGAACCTCCCCGGTGGAGTGACCCTGACAGTCTCAGATTCCTTAAGGCATGTTCAGGCGTACTTGACCTATAAACTGGATTACATCTCTTTATCTTTACCACAGGCTCACATTTTTAAATATCCTGCAGGACAGAAAGAATTACAATCTGATTTAGATAACCTGTGGTAGTTGCATATGGATATGGCAAGAAGATGCTGCCTGCCACAAGTTTTGCCTCATGGAACTCCTCACCTGGCTTCACTTCTCGCCAGACATAAACATATCAGATATTACATCACTGTACTTTAAATACATCTATAGATTATTTGTCCTTATCACCCAGGATAAATTGAATGACTTCTTCCTTTTTTATAGCATCCTATTCTGGGAGTTGCAAGTTCACACCTGTAATCACAGCTCTTGTCCTGGGGTAGCATTTACCTAAAGGCTTACTCCAACCAGTCTATTGAGTTGATGCACAAGTTCATAGTGTTGTCCCTAAGTGTAATAAACACGACGTGTACCAAAAAGAGTGACTTCAGTCATCAATAATGTATTTTACTTCACTATTTACAACAGTCTACCAATGTAGGGGTTCTGCGGCTGTAGAAATCTCGTGGTTCGAGACGATGAATTGATCGAGCCATGTTAAGGGCATGTTTTCATCTGAAAATTAAGTTCCTTCAGAATTGTTTGTTAGAGCAGAAAAGGTGAAAATCTGAGGGCACAAGATCAGATAAATATGTGGGATGTGGAATAACTTCCTATCCCAACTCTTGTATAATGTTCTCCCACCCAACACCAGTCCTTCTGAACTGCGGAGATGGGAATTTGCTCTCCCACCACATCCTTTCATCCCGCCATCCCTCTGGACTGAACCTACTTTAAACAACCTCACTCCCATTTACTCTTCAGTCTTCTCCTCTTTCCCTTTCCTCTTTAGCCATTCACACATTGTTTCATCCTACATAGTTGTGTTTATCTTTATACTATATACCTCTTTACTTCTGTATGCATCCTCTTTGGTTTGAAGCTGGCACAGTACTTGCAGTAGAATATCTTTGGCTTCCCTCTGACAACCATGCCTCCATCCTTGCTACTCTCCCTGTTTTCCTTTCCCTGTTGCTTCATAATCTGGGTTGTGAGTAACTGAATCCACTTTCCCTTCTTGCTTTTCTTTCCCCTCTCTCCTCCCTGATGAAGGAACATTTGTTCTGAAAGCTAGGAAAGTAAATTTTCGGTTCTGTTTTTGTGTATCTATCGGCTGTACTGAGCTGAGGTAAGTACTGGCCAGCCCCTCTATCTCTTAGTATTTGCTTCACATCTTTATATGAGATTTTCCATTAATCATTTAGTATAATGTTTTTTGTCGCTCCAGCAGAATATGGGTGGACATTATTGTGGAGTAGCATGACTTCACAGTCTTCCTGGTCGTTGTTCTGGGATTATGTCTTAAAGATGTTCAGTTGTTGACAGTAAATACGAGCAGTGATGGCTACACCATGATGAAGGAATTTGTAGCATGCCACACCATCACTATTCCACCAGATGCATAACATTATCTATTGTGGATGGGGGCGGGTCTTTACTTCTCATCAGTACTGAATCAGGACAGGAATGTTAGGTGTTGTTCACTAGGCAATTGATGATGAGCAAGCATATATGCACATATATGTATTAAATTAAAAGTAATGTATTATGGTTTTGGCTTAGAGCATATGTTACACATACAGCTTTTTGAACCTCCCCCATTACATGCAAATGTTGCATGATCGTGTAATGATCACAGTTGCCAGTTCTCGAGTACTCTGATGTGGATCATTGTAGATTATTGTGTTTAAATGGCCTTCATCAAATCGTGAAGGTGTTCCTGAACATGGAGAGTCACTGTTGTCAAACTGATCCTCCTTAAAATGAGGAAACCATTTTCTTGCCGTGCTCTGTCCAGTGGCACTATCTCCATTCAGGGTGCAAATATTTCTGGCTTCCTCCGCTGCTGACACCCCTCAATTGAACTCAAACAGAAGAATGTTGTTGGAAGTGTCCAGATTTCTCCACTTTGCACTCCATTTTTTAGTGTTGACGGCTCCACTCACAACCTGCAAATGACAGCATGTAAACTCAAATAGCAATAGTGAACTACAAATAAAAAATGACAGTTGATAAATAAATCCATAGCAACCAGAATACCAACATGAAAAACAAAAACACTATGAACTTATGCACAAACCCATTGTCTTCAACTGTATGTGTTGTGCATCTTTTGGGAAATCTCTCAGATTACCTGTTCTCAGTATTGGGACATTGTCACAACTTGTCTCACCTTTGTTCTATATTACTTGAAAATTCTGCTATTGACTCCCTAATAATGAGGATAAAGGGACTAATAATCAAATTTGAGTCCTTTAGAAACCATATTGATCATCATTTATCTAGGCTCACTGGGAAGGCAAGGCAAGCAGTTAGATGTGGTGTTACAGTATTTGTTGAATTGAGTTGTTATAGTATTTGTTGCTTAGTAGCGACTATCACTGGTGAGTTTGCTTACCTTTAGTCTTAGTAATTCCAATAAGTTTTTGGGCCTGTCAAGTATCTTTGGCAAATCTTTCGTGATATCAGGGACTATGGTCCAACTTTTATAAAGATATCATTAATACACTATCAAAAATTTTAATAAAAATGTCAGTTCTTTTAAAGTGTAATTCTGGTGTTTGGTACATTTTTCATTGCTGGATTGGTCACTTAAAATGTTCCCATCTGGATTTGTTATGCTTAAAAATGTTGACCAGGCATGGCATATTGTGGTTACAACCTAACAATGAGACTATTTGGTAGAGGCCATACTTTTCTTACTGACATTCATAAATATATAAGGTAAAATGTTACTGATTTGGCAGTGAAAAACTTCATTTTGGTGAGTGAAAATGCATGTACTGTTCTTTAGGTCAGAAAACCCTGTTTAACATTTTTCCAGTGAACTTGTTCGTATTCTGGAGTTCAATTTCAGAAATCCTGAAAAATATCCATTTATGGCTGCTGTAACAACATTGGAATGAAAATGGTTTCCAGCCACAAATTTCTTTAGATATGCTAGTGTGGATGTGGGATAACACCGTACTTCGTGAAAAGGGGATATGTTCCAACAAATCATGATTAAAATATCGTTTTCAAGATGTGATTCTTAATGATTTCCTTTACCATTAAAGTTGCTATGACATGTTGGGAACACACGTTTAGTCACAGTGACAGATTGGTAGACAAAATCAGTTGGATTATTTATAAAGTGGTGCAAAATGTAGCTCTAAGAAATCATTTACGAACTTACTTTTTTGACATCTTCAACTTTTATAGTCCTGTCCTCCTCAGTTGCGCGCAATATTACGGTATATTAATAATTTTTACTTGTGGACCGTCTGACAGCAACTGAATAAAACGTATATCACACCAAAAAAAAAAAACACACACACACACACACACACACACACACACACACACACACACACACACACACACACACACACACAAATGCATACACGAACAGACCACAGATACTTCAATAATTACACTCATAAGTTTGGCAATAACATTCGATCTTTGGCAAAAACATTTGACAGTCGTCAACAGAAACCAAAACATTGCTTTAAAACAAGCGTTCTGTGCATAGTGTTGTGGAATGGCGAAAAAAACAAAAGTTGGCATTCATAAGAAGAAGAACAACACCAAAAATGTGACAGGAGCGTAATATGTAGGAAATTGCCCACGCAACCTGTAAGTACAGTTCAAAACATTACTAGTTAATAGGAAATACCAACCACCAGAACTGTTTATAACCTATAGGCACAATGACAAAAATGTAAATAAAATAGCTAACATAAATCTACATCTACATCCATACTCCGCAAGCCACCTGACGGTGTGTGGCGGAGGGTACCTTCAGTACCTCTATCGGTTCTCCCTTCTATTCCAGTCTCGTATTGTTCGTGGAAAGAAGGATTGTCGGTATGCCTCTGTGTGGGCTCTAATCTCTCTGATTTTGTACTCATGGTCTCTTCGCGAGATATACGTAGGAGGGAGCAATATACTGCTTGACTCTTCGGTGAAGGTATGTTCTCGAAACTTTGACAAAAGCCCGTACCGAGCTACTGAGCGTCTCTCCTGCAGAGTCTTCCACTGGAGTTTATCTATCATCTCCGTAATACTTTCGCGATTACTAAATGATCCTGCAACGAAGCGCGCTGCTCTCCGTTGGATCTTCTCTATGTCTTGTATCAACCCTATCTGGTACGGATCCCACACTGCTGAGCAGTATTCAAGCAGTGGGCGAACAAGCGTACTGTAACCTACTTCCTTTGTTTTCAGATTGCATTTCCTTAGGATTCTTCCAATGAATCTCAGTCTGGCATCTGCTTTACCGACAATCAACATTATATGATCATTCCATTTTAAATCACTCCTAATGCTTACTCCCAGATAATTTATGGTATTAACTGCTTCCAGTTGCTGACCTGCTATTTTGTAGCTATATGATAAAGGATCTTTCTTTGCAGCACATTACACTTGTCTACATTGAGATTCAATTGCCATTCCCTGCACCATGCGTCAATTCGCTGCAGATCCTCCCGCATTTCAGTACAATTTTCCATTGTTACAACCTCTCGATACACCACAGCATCATCTGCAAAAAGCCTCAGTGAACTTCCGATGTCATCCACCAGGTCATTTATGTATATTGTGAATAGCAACGGTCCTATGACACTCCCCTGCGGCACACCTGAAATCACTCTTACTTCGGAAGACTTCTCTCCATTGAGAATAACATGCTGCGTCCTGTTATCTAGGAACTCTTCAATCCAATCACACAATTGGTCTGATAGTCCATATGCTCTTACTTTGTTCATTAAACGACTGTGGGGAACTGGGCATCTACCTGTGAACCCGTGTCTATGGCCCTCTGAGTCTCGTGGACGAATAGCGCGAGCTGGGTTTCACATGACCGTCTTTTTCGAAACCCATGCTGATTCCTACAGAGTAGATTTCTTGTCTCCAGAAAAGTCATTATACTTGAACACAATACGTGTTCCAAAATTCTACAACTGATCGACGTTAGAGATATAGGTCTATAGTTCTGCACATCTGTTCGACGTCCCTTCTTGAAAACGGGGATGACCTGTGCCCTTTTCCAATCTTTTGGAACGCTACGCTCTTCTAGAGACCTACGGTACACCGCTGCAAGAAGGGGGGCAAGTTCCTTCGCGTACTCTGTGTAAAATTGAACTGGTATCCCATCAGGTCCAGAGGCCTTTCCTCTTTTGAGCGATTTTAATTGTTTCTCTATCCCTCTGTCGTCTATTTCGATATCTACCATTTTGTCATTTGTGCTACAATCTAGAGAAGGAACTACAGTGCAATCTTCCTCTGTGAAACAACTTTGGAAAAAGACATTTAGTATTTCGGCCTTTAGTCTGTCATCCTCTGTTTCAGTACCATTTTGGTCACAGAGTGTCTGGACATTTTGTTTTGCTCCACCTACCGCTTTGACATAAGACCAAAATTTCTTAGGATTTTCTGCCAAGTCAGTACATAGAACTTTACTTTCGAATTCATTGAACGCCTCTCGCATAGCCCTCCTCACACTACATTTCGCTTCGCGTAATTTTTGTTTGTCTGCAAGGCTTTGGCTATGTTTATGTTTGCTGTGAAGTTCCCTTTGCTTCCGCAGCAGTTTTCTAACTCGGTTGTTGAACCACGGTGGCTCTTTTCCATCTCTTACGATCTTGCTTGGCACATACTCATCTAACGCATAATGTACGACGGTTTTGAACTTTGTCCACTGATCCTCAACACTATCTGTACTTGACACAAAACTTTTGTGTTGAGCCAACAGGTACTCTGAAATCTGCTTTTTGTCACTTTTACTAAACAGAAAAATCTTCCTACCCTTTTTAATATTCCTATTTACGGCTGAAATCATCGATGCCGTAACCGCTTTATGATCGCTGATTCCCTGTTCTGCGTTAACTTTTTCAAATAGTTCGGGTCTGTTTGTCACCAGAAGGTCTAATATGTTATCGCCACGAGTCGGTTCTCTGTTTAACTGCTCAAGGTAGTTTTCAGATAAAGCACTTAAAAAAATTTCACTGGATTCTTTGTCCCTGCCACCCGTTATGAACATTTGTGTCTCCCAGTCTATATCTGGCAAATTAAAATCTCCACCCAGAACAGAAGTTCTGATGACCTCAGCAAGGGAAGTGTCCAGGCCACTGATAATGCCTTGCAGAAAATAAAGGCGAAACGCGTAAAATTGTGTTTTATTCAGTTGCTGTCAGGCGGTCCATAAGTAAAAATTATTAATATACCGTAATATTACTTTTTTGAATAAACAGAATACATATCTTGCAAGGTGGTATCTGAGTTAATTCTAAGTGTAACTTCTGTTTTACTCTTTTCTGATGTTACTGTGGAACAGCTGTTTCATAAATATCTTGTTTCAGATGGAGTGATAAATAAAGTTGCCATAACATGGAGAGTTTTGGTTTACATGTCTAGATTTCGTTGTCAATGAGTATAAGGTTGCAGCTCACAGAATATTATGTAAATAAATTATGAAATTCATTGATATGAAAACACTGGAATAATTTCAAATAGCTAAAATTATATTCCTATGGTGACTTCATTATTCTTCTCAGCTGTTTGCATTGTCTGAAAATGCCCAGAACATCTTGATATAATTTTGAGGGAGCACTGCTCATAATACGACATACTAGTTTCTTGGATTTAACTTTTCTCTTTAGTCTTCAATTTTTGTCAGTGGTATAGACTGAACTCGGATGGAGTAAGTTCTGATGACCTCAGCAAGGGAAGTGTCCAGGCGTTTCAGAGTATACCAAAGCGATGTTGTTTGGACATGGAGGAGATACAAAGAGACAGGAACTATCGAGGACATGCCTCGCTTACTTTGCCCAAGGGCTACTACTGCAGTGGATGGCTGCTACGTACAGATTATGTCTTGGAGGAACCCTGACAGCAACGCCACCATGTTGAGTAATTCTTTTTGTGCAGCTACAGGACATCGTGTTAAGACTCAACTGTGTGCAATAGGCTGCATGATCTGCAACTTCACTTCCAACGTCCATGGCGAGGTACATCTTTGAACCACGACACCAAGCAGTGCAGTGCAGATGGGCCCAATTACATGCCAAATAGACCGCTCAGTATTGGCATCACATTCTCTTCACTGATGAGTGTTGAATATGCCTTCAACCTGGCAATCGTCAGACGTGTTTGGAGGCAACCTAGTCAGGCTGAATTCCTTAGACACACCATCCAGCAAGTGCAGCAAGGTGGAGGTTCCCTGCCTGTTTTGGGGTGACATTACGTGGGGCCGACGTATGCCGCTGGTGGTCATGGAAGGCACTGTAATGGCTGTACGATACGTGAACACCATCCTCAGACTGATAGAGCAACCATATCAGCAGCATATTGGCAAGGCATTAGTCTTCATGGACGACAATTTTCGCCCCCATTGTGCATGTCTCGTGAATAACTTCCTTCAGGATAATGACATTGTTTGACTAGAATGGCAAGCTTGTTCTCCAGGCATGAACCCTATCAAACATGCCTGGGATAGATTCAAAAAGGCTGTTTATGGGTGACGTGACCCACCAACCACTCTGGGGGATCTACACTGAATTGACGTTGAGTGGGACAATCTTGACCAACAGTACCTTGATGAACTTGTGGATAGTATGCCACGACAAATGGAGACAGGCATCAATGAAAGAGGGTGAGCTACTGGGTATTGGAGGTACTGGTGTGTACAGGAATCTGGACCACTACCTCGGAAGGTCTCGCCGTATGGTGGTACAACATGCAATGTTTGGTTTTCATTAGTAATAGAAAGGGCAGAAATGATATTTATGTTGATCTCTATTGCAATTTTGTGTACAGGTTCCGGAACTCTCAGAACCGAGGTGATGCAGAACTTTTTTTGGTGTGTGTACAACACTTAGAACTGAACTACAAACACCAACATTTGCCCAAAATAGAACTGAACTCTTTGCTCGAGAGTGCTGCTATTTATACGCACACTGAATATTTCAGAATGCTTCTGTTTACATGAGCATGACATATTTCAGAATATACAGACATTACAAACATGAGATATTTCTATAAGCTTTCAGAAACAACAGACACTAAATAACAAATAATTTTTGTTGGCCAGTTTGAACTAGTGACCTGCAGCAAACCAGCCAGTGATGCTAACCACTACACTGTGCTGCGTACATCAGAGCTTGTGGCAGGGTCCAACATCCCCCCCCCCCCCCCCCCCCCCCCCCCCCCGAATGACCCTGTGTTGGTTTATTTGGTATTCATCTGACATCTTGTGCGGGAAGGTGTGTAAAGGGTTCAAAGTAGCCACTTCGTGTGTTATGCTGCATGCTGTATGTTAAATTTTCAAGAAATGTGCTTGGGAGAGTAAAGTAGTCTGTTGGAACTTGTGGATTTCAGTATGGTTGTAAAATCTGTTTGCTAATAGGTATACTGGTAAAAAAGGCAAGAAAATTCCACAGGATAGAAACTAAAATCTGAAAGACACCCCAAGCACCTGTAGTTAACTGATGGATTGGACATAGAGAATTAACAGCACAGACCAGCACAACATGCTACAATCTCCTACTATGGTGATATTGATTTCTGAGTTTCCTCAGACTGTTGCAAGTATTGGGGGTCAGGAAGAGGAAAAGTGTGCAGCAGTTAAGAGGGATAAGATGTGTGGTACAAGAAAGGAGTTAGAGGATAATGGGAGGCGTGAATAAGGGAAAACGGGTGGCCCGCAAAGGGCGTAATAATGTGAACTCAAAAGCTGTTGTTCATGAACCAGACATAAAGTGCAAGATTGGGTTTGAGAAGAGTGGTGTGGGAATTGATATAGGAGGAAAAGTTGAGCAAGGTAGTGTGAATAGGCAATATGCCAGATGAACATTTCTCACATTCATAGTTATGAGGTGATGGTGCTGAGGACTCAAATGGCTTGGATACTGAAGCATCTCTTAAAATAATTGTTTTGCTCTGCAGAATGGTTAGTAGAGTTTGCCATAGTTTTGTAGTGGCTATTCTTGTATGTAGATAGCTGTTCGTTTCCCACTTCCATTGCTGCCCAGCTGGTGTAGAATACATCTGCATAATATGTGGCCATGTGGCCCAACCATCTACAGGATAGAAATTGAATGGAAGTGGACTGTGATAGGTGGTGGTGGTGGTGGTGGTGGTGGTGGTGGTGGTGGTGGTGGTGGTGGTCATCCTCAGAGAAATTGTCCGTGTGGTGTGTTACTTGGAGAGAGATTTCCTTAGTGATTGTCTAACATGTTGCATGAATTGAGCTGGGGGGGGGGGGGGGGGGGTGAAGAAAACTACTATTATACAGTGTCAAATTTGGAAAACGACTTTTAAAACAAAGTTGGACGTAAGAATAAGGAAGAGTTTTTCATTTTGCAAAGAAAGAAAGAAAGAAAACTTGTCATGAAATCTCCCATTTGCTTTTCATTGTAACTGAAGGTGGTTTGATCTGTCACGTTTCATTTCTTGTGAAATCAGTGTTTAGCTAATGCTAACTTTGATTTGCTGATGATGATAGAGCTGTTTTTTCCTTTAAAGTATGTGTGCATGTACATGCTAATGGGTAAGTGAATGTTTAACTTACAGACGTCCTAAATAGTGTAGCAGTTACGTTACTTGAAACTTTTCACTTAGCAGTTCAAGCTTTTAGGTGAGGTTGACAGCAACTTTAAACAGTTGGAGACAGATAATTATCAGAGCAAAATTCTAGAGATAATGCTAAATGTATGGAATAGTGCCAGATATATCAGGAGTTGACGAGCAGCCAATCACAACCATAAGGAGAACATACACATCTACTTACATACTTCACAGACCACCTTTCCTACTTGCATTTAGAATAAGAGAAAATTGACTGTCTGTATGCCTCTGCACCGGTCCTGATTTCTCTTGTTTTATCTTCGTAGTCCTTATGCAATGTGTGTGTTGATGGCAGTAGAATTGTTCTGCAGCTGCTTCAAATGTCAGATCTCTAAATTTTCTCACTAGTGTTTTGTGAAAGGAATGTCTTCTTCCCTCTAGGAATTCACAGACTCCAGTGGGGCACTGTACCAAATGATTTTTGGAAACCTAGGAATACAGAATCTATCTGTTGCCCTTCATCCGTAGTTCACAGTAGATCATGTGGGGAAAAAGGCAATCTGAGTTCCACATGATCAGTACTTTCTAAAGGCGTGCTGATTCGTGAACCTAAGCTTTTCGGTCTCTAGCACATATTTTTTATTAGAACACGGTCTGTGTTCTAGAATTCTGTGGCAAATCAATGTTAAGAATATTGGTCTGTAATTTTGTGGGTCCATTCTTTTACCCTTCTTATGTACAGAAGTCACTTTTCCAGTTGCTTGGGACTTTGTGCTGGATGAGAGATTTGCGATAAATGCAAGCTGAGTAAGGGGCTGAAGTCTTGGAGTACTCTCAGGAAAACCAAATTGGAATTCTATCTGGAGCTGATGATTTATTTTTTAAACTCTTTCTGGTGCTTCTCTATACTAGGGATGCTTGTTATTATTTCCACCCTAAGGGAATTTGTGCGATGGTCAAACTGCTATTAGATTAGATTAACTTTCATTCCAATTGATCCATAGTGAGGAGGTCCTCCAGTATGTGGAACATGTCAGAAAAACAATAATACATGACAAATATTTACAACTGCAACAAATAAGCTCATGTACCTTCCACAGTTCCCAAGTGGCTGATTGTCATTTTTTAAATGAACACTATATGAAAGAATCATTTTACAAACACTAATGCACTGAATTTAAAACAAAAAGGTTTTTTTTATTTATTTATGGGGTAATAAACATGCAATAGAACTGCTGGAATACTTATTTATACACATTACTGCACTGAAATTGTGCAGAAGAGTGTGTGTGTGTGTGTGTGTGTGTGTGTGTGTGTGTGTGTGTGTAAAAGTAAAAATCTGTTGGTTCTACTGAGAAATTCATCAATGGAGTAGAATGAGTTGGCCACCAATAAATCCTTTAGGCTTCTCTTAAACGGAATTTCATTGGTTATTAAGCTTTTTATGGCTGCTGGCAAGTTATTGAAAATGTGTGTTCCTGAATAATGCACACCTTGTTGTGCAAGACTAAGTGACTTCAAATCCTTGTGAAGATTATTCTTATTTCTAGTATTTATTCCATGAATTGAGCTGTTGGTTTGAAAAAGTGATATATTTTTAGTGACAAAATTTCATTAAGGAATAAATATATTGGGAAGCAGTAGTTAGTATCCCTAGTTCCCTAAACAGACTTCTGCAGAATGTTCTTGAGTTCACACCACATATAACTCTTACTGCACGTTTTTGTGCCTGGAAAACTTTAGCTTGGTTTGATGAATTACCCCAAAAAATAATCCCATATGACATTATGGAATGAAAGTAAGTGTAGTGTGCCAGCTTTTTCATTTTTATATCTCATTTGTCTGACACAATTCGCATTGCAAATAGAAATTTGCTAAGACGCTTCAGCAGTTCTGTGGTGTGCTCCTCCCAGTTGAATTTATTATCAAGCTGTAATCCCAAGAACTTAACACTGTCCACTTCTTCTATCTGCTTGTCATTGTATTTTAGGCATATACTCATGGGACACTCCTTACAAGTTCTGAACTGAATGTAGTGTGTTTTTTCAAAGTTTAGTGACAAAGAATTGGCTAGGAACCAGTGATTAATGTCAAAAATATTTTATTAGCCAATCTTTCTAAGACTACACTTGATTTTGTTATTTTTTTGCAATGTTTGTATCATCGGCATACAAAACGAACTTTGCCTCTGGTAATGTTACTGATGAAAGGTCATTCGTATACACAAGAAAAAGTAAGGGCCCTAAAATGGAACCTTGGGGGAACCCACAAGTAATTAGTTCCCAGTTGGATGATGCCTGATAGCGTAATACATGTCTCTTTCCTAATAAGACCCTTTGTTTCCTGCCAGAGATATAAGATTTGAACCATTTTGCAGCATTTCCTGTTACACTACAATTTTGTAATTTACTTGAAAGGATATTTTTGATTTACACACTCAAATGCCTTTGACAGATGACAAAATATACCAGTTGCTTGCAGTTTTTTCTCTAATGAATTAAGCACATTTTCACTGTAGGTGTAGATAGCCTTCTCAATATGAGAGCCCTTTACAAATCCAAACTGCAACTTTGAAAGTATGTTATTTGAGATAAGATGGTTATAAAGCCGATTGTACATTACTTTTTCTAAAAATTTTGAGAATGCTGGCAAAAGTGAAATTGGACAGAGATTTGATGCTATTTCTTTATCTCTCTTCTTAAACAGTGGCTTATCTTCAGCACATTTCAATCATTTAGGAAATATTCCACTGATTAACGACTGGTTACACAGATAGCTTAATATGTTACTTAACTGAGAATTACATTCCTTAATTAACTTCGTTGATATTTCATCATACCTACTAGATGTTTTTGATTTTAAAGATTTCATGATGGACATTATTTATTTCTGCTGGGGTAGTGAGGGTCAAATTCATATTATGGAAGTTACTTGAAATGTCTGGTCTGAGATATTCCATAGCAGCAGCTACAGAACCTGACAACCCCATCTTTTAAATAACAGTTATAAAATGTTTGTTGAAAAGTTCTGCAACACTATACACATGTCACCAACGTATCATTTACTCTTAATGCTAGTTGTCCCTCTTCATGTCTGGTTCTACCGGTCTCCTCCTTCACTATGTCCCATATTGTCTTTATTTTGTTATCTGATATGACTCTTTTCCTTGTAGTGTATTTGCTTTGATGCTCGTATTACAGTCTTTAATATTTTGCAGTATTTCTTGTAATGTGCTATAGCATCAACATCAGAACTGTTTCGGATTGACAGATACAGTTTTCTTTTTGTTTTACAAGATACCCCTATTCCTTGAGTAATCCATGGCTTCTTTGTAGACTTTACTCTAACTTTGGTTAATTTTGGGGGAAAACAGTGTTCAAATAAGGTAAGCACTTTATTAGCAAAAGTATTATTTTTCATTCATGCCATGAGTACTGTAAACATCAGTCCAGTTAATGTCTCTGGGGAGCGTCCTAAAATAATCAATTTTTGGCTTATTGAATACCCTCTTGAGCTCTGAGTTAACAGATTTTATATACTGTTCAGTATTTACATTTAACAGAAGTAACTGCATGTTATGGTCTGAGAGGTCATTGACTATTGGTTTTGTAATATAATTTTGTTCATTGGACTTTTCTATAAAGATATTATCAATGGCTGTTTGTGAGCAAGTGGCTATCCTAGTGGGGAACTTTACTGTGGGAATTAAGTTGAATGATAGTGTTACTAACTCAAATAAGTTCTTATTGGGAGAGTCTTTAAGGAAATCTACATTGAAATCACCAGCAACCACTATTTCTTTGTTTTTGGTTGTTAAATGGGCCAGTACAGCTTCAAGGTGGTTTACAAACAGATTAAAGTTACCTGCAGGTGCTCGAATACACTTAATATTATGAAGGATTTTTTGTGAAATTCTTTTTCTGTTGCACATGCTTCCATATGATGTTCTAAGCAAAATTTATGAATGTCTATGTTCTTAAATTTATGACAGTTCCTGATGATGAATGTGGCAACTCCTCCTTTCTCCATCTCTGCTCTACAAAAGTGAGATGCTGAACTAAACCCTGTAGCACACAAAAGTTCTATACCAGTGGTCACATGATCGTCAGAGAAGCAGATTATGTCAGCTGGGTTTGAGGACTTTAATTCATCTATGCAGATAATTAATTCATTAATTTTATTTCTCAGCCCTCAAATATTTTGATGCAATAAAGATAGCTGACACTTCACATTGACCGAGTTAAAATTGGGTAGAGTTAAAATATCTGCTGGTTGTTGAAAATTCTTAACCAATAGCTGTTTATGCTGATGTAATAAGCTAGAATTATGTTTTTTGGTTTCTTTCTCAAACTGAAGGTTTGTCTCAGTCCTAAATTTTCTTAAAATTTGGTTTCTTCCTGTCCTTTCCACCCTAAAAAGGGTCTTTTCTGAACCCTATAACCACTGGTATTTTATCACTGACGACAGTGCCTCCACCCTTCAACTTTCCTGTTGTTTTCCCAGCCAGTTTACCCTTCCCTTTCCTGTTGAGGTGAAGGCCATGCCTAGTATAATCCCACCTATTGAGAGAATCAGTAGGAACCACACCAATGTGTGACCCTGCACCCGACATAAGCAGCCGTTCCAACTCCTGATTAACTCTCGTGACAGAAGAGTTCAAATGAGGTCGGTCATGGTGCCCAAGAACAAAGTCAACACTAGTATGCTTCGATGCCCATACAGTCGTTTCCGGATCACACTCTGTACTGTACCCAGGATCTCTCAGTACTATTACCTGGCCCACTCTCTGTAACCACAGTGCTTTGCCTAGTGAAATCTTTGCAGAGTGGTCCTAAATCCTCTGTCACCTGCTCCAGACCAGCACTAGGTTTAAAAAAAATTGGTGACCTAGTATTCTAATCCTAGTTCATCCTGCAAAAGTTGGCCAACATCTCTTCCATGGGAACTACCCAACAACAACACTTTCTTCCTCTTTTTACCATATGACTCTAGTCATTCTGCGTGAATCATTTCTAAAATTTTGTCTTACCTTTTTAAATTACCACACTAGACTGGTCGAATGACTGGATAGAAGACTTTGATCCACTTGGTGATTTTACATAGGACCAGAATTTTCTCAGGTTCTGGGCAAGATCTTTTGTTGAGGTACGATGGTGGACGTTATGGTATGCGTCATACATTGATCTTTTTACACATGCACGGATTTGTGCTAACTTTTGACTGTTGTAATTTGTGTGTTCTTTTTTGAACAGTGTGTGCAACAGTCTCTGCTACCTCAGCGTTCTCCAGATTTTGTTATTAAACCATGGTGGATCTTTTCCTTCCATACTCAGCACATACTTCTCCAGAGTATGATTTACAAACACTTTAAACCTTCCCCATAAGTCCTCTAGATTTGTTACATTGGAACAAAATGTCCCTTCATTGTCTGAGTGGAATGCTAACAACTGCTTATCTGCTCTTTCTAGCAAAAATGCGCTCCTAATCTTCTTTATGGATTTATTAACTTTAGTAACCATTGTTGCTATGATAATGAACTCTAATCCTTGTCTCTGTACTGACACTGTTGATAAGGTCAGGTCTGTTGGTAGCTACAAGGTCTTTTATATTTCCATTGTTTGTAGGCTTTTGAACTGGATGCTCAAGAAAGTTTTCGGAAAACATGTTCGAAACTATTTCACAAGACTTGTCTGTCCATACCTCCTACAATGACTACATAGACGTCTGTCATACTCCATGGTTTAGTTATTTCCAACTAAATTGCATGCTCAAGGTATTTCCACACTACTGAGCATGAACTTTCTTTGAGTGATTCTTAAACTGTCACAGTGGAAGCAGATGGGCGGTGAAAATAGCCAACAATGGTGAAAATATCCAACAATAAACTTGAGGCAAGTAATATCGATTTTTAAATAAAACTGTCTTTTCTTGCTGCAACTGTAATTTATTTTTCCCAGGCGCTGATGACCTCGATGTTGAGCGCCCATAAACCCCAACACACACACACTATTTTTCCCAGATGAAATTCGCCTTTCTCTTACTCTAACACATCTCAGTGGGATCTAGAACGATACAGTTTTGTTATTTTTAGATTATCACACAGTTCATGCTACATTTTTTTATGTAAATAAATACTTACTTACAGTTTGTTGGCATCTGCATTTCCTCTCATTTAGTTAGAGGTCGCAGTAGCACTTTATTTCGGTATCCTGACCAGATGAGAGGAAACACAGATGCCAACAAACTTTAAGTAAGTACTTATTTACACAAAAAATGTGATGTGAACTGTTTGATAATCTAAAAATAACAAAACTGTAGCATCCTAGATCCCACTGAAGATATGTTAGAGTGAGAAAACGGCAAATGCATCTGGGAAAACCAAATTAGTTGCAGTAAGAAACAGTGGTTTTATT
This sequence comes from Schistocerca cancellata, assembly GCF_023864275.1. Classification (NCBI taxonomy): domain Eukaryota; kingdom Metazoa; phylum Arthropoda; class Insecta; order Orthoptera; family Acrididae; genus Schistocerca; species Schistocerca cancellata. Next base: position 697,330,663 of record NC_064626.1, read on the forward strand.
TACAAAACAAATAGTTCTGTGTTTGCTGCAGAGGATGGCCATGCAAACAAACTTGTTGATGCAAGTACTCTGGTACTGAGCAGCTGCTTCCTTTGTGTAGTGCACCTTTAACCCATAAAGGGGAGTCCTACAATTCTCATCAAATAGGAGCTATATGAAAGGAGTGAAAATTCTGATACTTGAATGATAGTCGTTAAACTTTTTCTGCATTATTCATGAAATATAGTATGTCTGAATTGCATTTCTTAATGGATTAGTCTCACACATGTTAATGTTGTGGGTGTCTTATAGCCTTCCCTTATTTTTGCTAGGGGAAGATGGTTGTAGCGGTGAGAGTGATATCATGTTGTGAATGTCTGATCGGGTGTAATGCATTTGTGTGCTATTGATGTCTAACTGTTTTAAATAAATTTGAGTAGCTAATGAAGGACTCCTAGTTTTCTTGGAAAGAAAGTTTGAAGAAAGTGAAATGTGTAAAATGTTCACACAATTTTTTAAACAGTGGAAAATCCAGAGTGGAATAATGACGATATTATGAAAGGGAAATGTTGAGTTGCAGGTACACACAATAAAAAGACTGCTAAATAAGTAAGCTTTCGACCAAAACGGGCGGGAGCGCGCATTCTCTCTCTCTCTCTCTCTCTCTCTCTCTCTCTCTCTCTCTCTCTCTCTCTCTCTCTCTCTCTCTCTCTCTCTCACACACACACACACACACACACACACACACACACACACACACACAAACTATCAAATGCTAACCACTGTCTCTGGCTGCTGAGGCTTTTTGGCCAAAAGCTTACTTGTTTAGCAGTGCTTTTGTTGTGCCTATATGTGAGTCAACTTTTTCACCATATGGTGAGCAACACTGTGTCCTTTTCATTATATTTTTTCTTCTGATATATGGTAGACTAATGACTGTTCAGTTCGTTAAGCTTTCAATGCTTCTGAGCATAAGTTACGTTCAGTCATAATTTTTTTTTTTAAGTGTTACACTTCGCTGCATTTTTACTCTGCCTTACTTGTGTGTTCTGAATAATGGTTTTACAAACAGCATTGAGTAATCTGGTCTTCCTACTTCCTCAGCTTAGCCCACATTCTCTTCCTCTTCAGTTTTCCTTTTTTATGCTTCTCAGTGAGTGTTATTGGGAAGAAGGTTCATCTAATAGAATGGAGAGATTTGCTTTGCAGGTGATAGAACTCGATTAAAATTTGAAACTCTGTGCTGTAATGGGACTCAGTACAAGATATTTGACTTCAGAGGTCAGTCTTCACTGGTAGAGGAAGTGAAATGCAAACTTCTGGGTTCAGTAGAAGATCTTTTACTCAGTTTTAATCTGGTGGGTATTTTGAAAGTGCGTTACTTACCTATTACTGTGGTGCCTAATGTTAAGCTAATGAAATCACTGGGCTATAAATTAATCTGTCCTGGAGTTCGCAGCTGAGCAGAACTACACATTTGAGGAGTGTTATTTAATTTGTTCTCTATTTGAAAACAAAATTGTTGTGTTGTTAAAATGAATCTTTGTAGTTGCATTGCAAATTAGCTTAGTTTCTTAATGCTGTTCTCTTTGTTGTTTCTGCACAGATTTATTACAGCAGATCAATGCGACACCACCAAATTCCCATGAACAAGAAGAAGCTCCCAGAAAACGCAAGAATACAGGTAATTATGAGCTTTCATTTTTTTATTTTATAAATTATATGTTAACTGATTGATGGTGAATTCATCTTGTGGAGTAGGCCACATGAATCAAAAGGTGTTTTTGCCAATTTTGATTCATGTAACGATCATTTTTAGGCCTGAAGGACTGCTACTGTGGAAAACAGTTTGCCGGTTGGTATTGTATTCATTGACAACCCGCTTTTTACAGTGGCTGCCCTTTGTAGCTGCCATTGGTGTTTGAAGATTATCCAGATGAGAATCAAATGTGGTAAAAAATTTAAAAAATGTAATCAAGACAGGGTACTCTTTTAAAAGCACATCAGCATCCTGGTGATCTCTCAATGTTGTCACAAATGAGATCATCTTATGAAATTAAGGTAGAGAAGCTGATACCTTAGTTGTATTAATTACTATTCATGTTATAGTTTGATTACAAAATATGCCTCTAGGAGACAGTCATCTTTAAAACTACACAAGGCAGTGTTTTACAGTGACTGAACATGTGCACTATGAACCTTTGAATTAACAACTTTTAAACACTTCACAGGATTTCAAGAAATGATATCTCAGATGATAGCATTGCACTATAGGTATCCATCCCTGACAGCTGTATCTGTATTTATTTTAACTCTTGATTTATTACATTTTTATATCTTTTCATTGTGCAAATGCCTGTCAGATAATTGCAGTCTCCACAACAACGCAGCAAATGAATGCAGCATAAATATCATGTGTCTTGTCATACTTGTATATTTATTTAATGACTACATTACTATTTCTGCCAGATATTTCTTTAACTATTGTGGTTGTGGTAGACTGGAAAGATAAGGCACAGGAGATTTATTTTTGTACAAGGTTGGGAAGACAATTACAGTCTGTGAAGGCACCAGGGAAACCTTCAGTATATTTCGAGAGGGACTGCTCGTCACTGGAGATGCGATGACCATGGGCAGCTAGGCTGTATGGATGGGACTTCTTGGTGTGGAACGGGTGGCAGCTGTCGAAGTGGAGGTATTTCATGTGGTTAGTAGGTTTGATACGGACAGAGATACTGATGCAGCCATCTTTCAGGAGGAGGTCAACACTGTTGGATTGATTAGGGCCAGGAGAAGCAAATAGGGGAGAAGCTGTTGAGGTTCTGGAGGAATGTGAATAGGGTGTCCTCATCCTCGATTCAGATCGCAAAGATGTGATAAATGAATCTGGACCAGGTGAGGGGTTTAGGATTCTGGGTGTTCAGGAAGGACTCCTGTAGATGGCCCATGAATAGGTTTGCATAGAATGGAGCTGTGTGGGTGCTCATAGCCATACCCCGGCATTACCTACAAAGTAATGCCTTCAAAAGAGAAGTAATTGTGGGTGAGGATATACTTGGTCATGGTGACTAGGAAGGAGGTGGTTGGTTTCTAATTCATCGGGCGATGGGAAAGGCAGTGATTAACGGCGGTAAGGCAATGGGCATTAGAGATGTTAGTGTAAAGGGAGGTGGCATCAATAGGGACGAGTAATGCACCATTTGGTAAAGGGACAGGAACTGTGGATAGTCGGTGGAGGTAATGGTTGGTATCTTTTACATATAATGGAAGGTTCTGGGTAATAGGCTGAAGGTGTTGGTCTACGAGGGCAAAGATTCTCTCAGTCGGGACAAGTAAACAGCACAGCATCTGCAGTGATGAGCTGTCCCTCTCGAAATATGCCGAGATTCTCACTAAGGCCTTAACAGATTGTTGTTATCCTCACAAGCTCGTACAAAAACAAATCTCCCACACCTTATCTTTCCAGTCTCCCACAACCTCCCAAAGTCTCACCATCCGGTCACAGAGGTGCATTCCTCTCGTAACTCAGTACCATCCAGGACTGGAGCAACTGTATTACATTCTCCGCCAATGTTTCATGTACCTCTTGTGCCCTGAGATGAGGAATGTCCTGCCTACTATCCTTACCACCCCTCTCACAACGGTATTCCCCCCTTCACCGAACCTACACAATATTCTCGTCCATCCCTACACAACCCCTACTCCCAACCCCTACCCTCACTGTTCATATACCCGTAATAGACCTAGATGCAAGACTTGTCCCATACATCCTCCCACCACCACCTACTCCAGTTCAGTCACAAACATCACCTGTCCCATAAAAGGCAGGGCTACCTGTGAGACAGCAGGGCTACCTGTCATGTAATCTTCAAGCTAAGCTGCAATCATTCTGCTGCATTCTATGTGGGTATGACAACCAACAAGCTGTTGGCCATCGACCAATTGTGGCCAAGAAACAAGTGGACCAACCTGTTGCTGAGCATACTGCCCAACACAACATACTCCATTTCAATGATTGCTTCTCAGCCAGTGCCGTATGGACCCTTCCCACCAACACCAGCTTTTCTGCATTGCACAGATGGGAACTCTCCCTGCAATATATCTTACGTTCCCGTATCCCTCCTGGCCTCAAACTGCGTTAGTCATTTTTCTCACTCATCCAGCCCCTTCCCTGTTCCCATTCCAGCATTACACAGCCCTCATTCCACCAATGCACACAGTCTTTTTACTTCTCTTCTTTTCTGCAACTCTCTCCCCTGCCCTCTGTGTACCTTCCAACTGCACATAGCTGCCCTACCCTCTCTCCACCTCATCCTTGCACACTCCATGGTTGTACTTCACTGTAACCCATCCCTACCACGCTATCCCTCCCCCTCCCACCCCCAGCATCCTCCTTACCCCCACCCAGTTGCCACTCTGCTGCTGTTGCTTGCTGTGTGGCTTTAGTGCCAGAGGCTCTGTGTGTGTGTGTGTGTGTGTGTGTGTGGGTGTGTGTGTGTGTGTGTGTTTGTTTGACAAAGGCCTTGATGGCAGAAAGCTGGTATTGTGACAGTCTTTTTATTGTGCCTGTCTGTGTCGCAGCATCTCCGCTACTTGGTAAGTAGCAACTTTTATTTTCACAATATTGTTACAAACCTTTATTTATATTTATTGTTCATGGTCTGATGTGAGTTAGACTGAATGTTTATAACATTTATTTATTTAAATATTGTTATACTATACTAGTTTAGTCCAGGAAGTGGTCAGGTTGAGTCAAATCTTGTGGTGAGGATGACCTTCAGTGAATGGAAAAGCAGGTGGCAGTGAATGCCACTGGAATCAGGTGGAGATAACTTTTTCTTTTCATGTGGTCCATTCAGGTGAGCCTTATACATTAGTTCTTGAAGAATGCAGACCTGCTGGTGATATAGTGCACTTATTCAGTCGTATGGGTGATTGATTCTGGGCAGCAAATGGATGCTACAATACTCTATAGACAGAGAATGAGTTTCTATTTTTTATCTTGCGTGTCAATTTGTAAATCGTCGTGTTGAATTCTGAACTATTTTGAGCTGGTGACTATTTTGTGTATTGTGATCACAAAATAGAATTACCATAGTTTTCATGCATCTGGATGCACCTCATTATTCCAAGATTGCAGATGTATTCAGATTTGCTTTGTTACTTGGCTGTGATTTATTGTCGTTAAAAGAGCAGTAACTTAGGTTCTTTTTGGATTGTCTTAAAGTCTGCCATTGGTGGTGCATTCTTCCAACTGGCCAGCTACTGTTCAAATTCCCAGTACCAGGATTTACTCAGTTCCTGTCAAGCCTTTGTTCCCGCACTTGGGCTCACCAGCAGTGGTCGCTGCAGATGGACCGGTTGTGGCGCTTGAGCGTCCCTGGGCTGTCAAACAGTGCTCAGCCTCTCAAGCAAATTCACTTCACATTGCACCAATCCCAGGCAGCCAAATAACTCATCTACACACGCTTAATGTTGCAGACTTCTGTAGACTGTAATATGTGGTAAAACTCCACACTCTTGGACTCAGCTGCATAGTGATAGCTGCTAATTCCAAAGTAACTTATTGATACCTAGTTGGCATCCAAGTCAGTTGGTAAAGATTCTAACAAAAAATAACCAGAGTAGAAGAAAAGTACTCACAAAACCTATGTGAGTACAAGATGACACACTGTGTGTCTTTAATAAACCACAGTTCCGTGTACTGTAAACTGATCTCATGAACACTTGAATTAGTTAAGATTGTTGACAGAAGAAAGAAAATTGTTAATATGCTCAGAAGGTACATTTTAAACATTCAACTGTTTTTTATTCAGAGGATAAATTAAAGTGTTTTCCTTTCATTGATGTAGTATTTTTTGATAACGATTGCAGTTACCTTCCAGTTTTGAACTGCTGCTTCTTCATTTAATGTCCAGAATAATGTTGCAGTTCTTCTTATCAAGGACTACTTCTCCATTGCAGCTGTACCTGTGTTGGAGATCATAAAACTCTTATATATTTTAACTTCCTATCAATTAATAGAAAGAGATCCATATTAAATCTGATTACATTGCTCCTTAAGATACAAAAATATAACACTTCATAAGATCTGAATTCGTACATAAACGACATTACATGCACTGTAACAACATCCATATTTAACAGTTCAGTTCCAATCTGATAGACAGGATCCAAAATCCTCTCAAAGTTATCGAAGGTGTGCCTTGCTTCTCCAAGCTGGGACATGTCTGCGTGGAGTTAGTATCCCATCAGCAGGTGCCAGAAAGCAAACTGCCATCACCCATCTTACCACCTTGAAGATGCCATCCACAAAGTCAAATGCACAAAAGTTTAATGTGGTGTCAGTGTTAGCCTTTACCTCTTCTCCTCATCCTTTTTAGCAGACACACTCCCCTCAAACTATATTTGCAATGGCAGTAAGTCTATAAGCCTTCAATTTCTCAAACTATTAGTTTGTGCGCCTGATATGCAAAAACAGAAGGTCCTTATTTTTCCATTTAGTGTGAAATAAATCCTGCACCATCATCTTTGACTTCAAAAATCTTTTGAAAACCAAAACAGAGAGACCTAAAACATGCCACAGGATTCACTTCCAAGTGACTCTTTAGTCAGAAAGGTTTTGAATGTCTTCTAAAATTATTACCGCTTGCAGATAAGTCATCTTTCCAGCACATGCTATCCTTTTAAAATGTTACCATCCTTGAAGTTTTCATATTGCACATTGCTGATTACTGTTTCTTGGGCTGTGTCAAAGAGACATCAAACTGTCATAAGCAATCTCATCAATTAAAGAGTACTAACAAAGAGATGGAGGGGCTGGCCAGTACTTACCTCTGCTCAGTGCAGCCGATAGATACACATAAAACAGAACTGAAAATTTACGTTCCTAGCTTTCGGAACAAATGTTCCTTCATCGTGGAGGAGAGAGGGGAAAGAAAGGGAAGAAGGGAAAGGAGATTCAGTTACTCACAACCCAGGTTATGAAGCAACAGGGAAAGGAAAAGAGGGAGGGTAGCAAGGATGGAGGCATGGTTGTCAGAGGGAAGCCAAAGATATTCTACTGTAAGTACTGTGCCAGCTTCAAACCAAAGAGGATGCTTACAGAAGTAAAGAGGTATATAGTATAAAGATAAACACAACTATGTAGGATGGAAAAGATGCGTGAATGGCTAAAGAGGAAAGGGAAAGAGGAGAAGACTGAAGAGTGAATGGGAGTGAGGTTGTTTAACGTAGGTTCAGTCCAGGGGGATGGCGGGATGAAAGGATTTGTTGGAGTGCAAGTTCCCATCTCCGCAGTTCAGAGGGACTGGTGTTGGGTGGGAGAAGCCAAATGGCACATACGGTGTAGCAGGTTCCTAGGTCCCTAGAATTATGCTGGAGGGCATGCTCCGCTACTGGGTATTGGGCATCTCCTAGGCGGACAGTTCGTCTGTGTCCGTTCATGCGCTCAGCCAGTTTAGTTGTTGTCATGCCGATGTAAAAGGCTGTGCAGTGCAGTTGATAAATGACATGAGTAGTTTCACACGTAGCCCTGCCTTGAATTGTGTATGTTTTACCAGTAGCGGGGTTGGAGTAGGTGGTTGTGGGGGGATGCATGGGGCAGGTTTTGCAGCGGGGTCGGTTACAGGGGTAGGAACTGCTGGGTAGAGAAGGTAGTCTGGGAATATTGTAGGGTTTAACAAGGATGTTACGGAGGTTAGGGGGGTGACGAAAGGCAACTCTGGGTGGTGTGGGGAGAATTTTGTCAAGGGATGATCTCATTTCAGGGGTTGACTTGAGAAAGTCATATCCCTGGCAGAGTAATTTGTTGATGTTTTCGAGGCCAGGATAATATTGGGTGACAAGGGGGATGCTTCTGTGTGGTCTGGGGGTAGGAACATTGTTGTTGGACGGGGAGGAATGTATTGCTCGGGAAATCTGTTTGTGGACAAGGTCTGCAGGATAATTGCGGGAGAGGAAAGCACTAGTCAGGTTATTGGTGTAATTGTTGAGGGATTCGTCACTGGAGCAGATACGTTTGCCACGAATACCTAGGCTGTAGGGAAGGGAGCGTTTGATGTGGAAAGGATGGCAGCTATCAAAGTGAAGGTACTGTTGTTTGTTTGTGGGTTTGATATGGACAGAGGTGTGGATGTGAGCTTCAACAAGATGAAGGTCAACATCCAGGAAGGTGGCTTGGGTTTTGGAGAAGAACGAGGTGAAATTCAGATTCAAAAAGGAGTTGAGGTTATGGAGAAAATTAAGGAGTGTTTCTTCACCATGAGTCCAGACCACAAAGATGTCATCTATAAACCTATACCAGGCCAGGGGAAGCAGCTGTTGGGTCTTCAGGAAAGCCTCCTCCATGCGGCCCATGAAGAGGTTGGCATAGGACGGAGCCATCCTGGTTCCCATGGCCGTTCCCCTGATTTGTTTGTAGGTCTGGCCTTCAAAAGTGAAGTAATTATGGGTGAGGATGAAGTTGGTAAGTGTCATTAGGAACGAGGTTTTTGGAAGATCTTCGGATGGGTGTTGGGAGAGGTAGTGCTCAAGGGCAGAGAGACCATGGGTATGTGGGATGTTTGTGTAAAGGGATGTAGCATCTATGGTGACAAGAAAGGTTTCAGGTGGGAGAGGAGTGGGAATGGATTTGAGGCGTTCTAGGAAGTGGTTTGTGTCTTTGATGTAGGATGGGAGTCTGCGGGTGATAGGTTGTAGGTGCTGGTCTGGGTTGTGAGTAACTGAATCTCCTTTCCCTTCTTTCCTTTCTTTCCCCTCTCTCCTCCCCGATGAAGGAACATTTGTTCCGAAAGCTAGGAACGTAAATTTTCGGTTCTGTTTTATGTGTATCTATCGGCTGTACTGAGCTGAGGTAAGTACTGGCCAGCCCCTCTATCTCTTTGTTAGTTTCACATCTTTATATGAGATTTTCCATTATTCAATTAAAGAGTACCCATCTTGTGCATTTAGAGTAAAATGGACTGCTTCCAGGCTTGCTGTTAATACAAGAACCCACTTATAAGTTCTACATATAGCCAGTCAGCATTTAAATACTGACCATACATCCCAGGTAGATATACTTATAGAATATCTTCTGTGGTAGATTATTAGTTTATATATACATAATGTCTTCTTTATTTTGAAATTAAACCTAGATAATGCCACCTAACACCAAATGTTGCAGATTGAGAGTTAGTATTTCTACATACTGGTACATATTGGCAAATAGGCATATGAGTGTTTTATACGATTGTGTGATCTAGGATATAACTGTGAGTTTTATTTGATAAGAATGGTAAATTTCTGTGAGGTGGTGGTGAGGAAAAGGGGGGGGGGGGGTGGTACTTAAATGATATCGTTTATGCGTATGATTCGTGTAGTCATACCGTGTCAGGCAGTTAACTGCTGATAACCATCCGGAGTAGTCATTGTAGCTACTAATGTGGAATATAGAAACAGTTTTGTGCTATTGTTAAGTTTTTTCATTTGAAGTGCTGAACTGCTGCACAGCTTAAAACTTGGGTGAATGGAGCTTGTGGGGACAGAGTAACAGCTCTGGAAACAATTTATTTTTCAGTTAACAGGGCAAAGTGGCTATGGAAATACTGAACACCAAAAACTCTGTGACAGACCAACAATCTACTTTCTGTATAATACAGCATGGCATTTGTTGTTAAGAAGTGGTCCCTATCTTGCACATAGACAGCTCTTGAAGGACAGGCAGTTCCTGAAACTAACAGGCACTCGTATTTCCATAAAACAGAGATGATACATGAAGGTAACAATGGCTTAAATTGTTTTATATAATTGAAACAAGAATTGTCTTCCTGTGAGCCGAACTGTGTTATTTGCTATCTAGTGTTGCTACATATGCAGTCAAAATACCAAATAAGTTACAGTTGTTGGTGATAGAGTTTATTGGTTTTAACTCCATGATGGATTTTACCACAGTTTACTCTAGAAGTTTCAATCAAGATTCAGTATAGTTCGGTTATATCTTGTTTACAGAGCATTCAATTTCTGATTCGTTGTCTTCATTCTTTCATACAAATGTTTGCATCTTGTTGCAATAAAAGTTGGGGACTTTGTGCTCGTGTATTAGGTTGTTCTACTGTTTGAAAGGTATTGAATAGCATATTACCAACCCTTCTGGTGGATCATTATGGTCTTTAGTAATCAAGTGAAATATGTCTGGCACCATTAAAACAGCAAGGTAATAAATTTAAGCAAAAATCATAACTGTTGTTGTGTTCTAATTAGAAACATCCAAGTACACCCTGTTACACGTATTTAGAACAATGGAAAAGAAAGAAAGATGTTAAAACAATACAAAAATTGGTATGCGATGCTTGGGACTTAGACACCATTACCGTACAAATAAACTTTTAGACAGACTGTTTGGCTTGGTTAGTAGAAAATATTTGTCATGCTGTTATAGACCTAGACAAAGACATGTTTTTCTTTGCTAGGAAGGATACATGTTGTTGTCAATTTTAATTGTTTACAGTACAGAATCCTCCATTTAGCACTGGACCTCAGTGAGTATATAAGTAGTTGGAATATTTTGCTCGTTACGCTTTCGGACCTCAGTAAAAACACTGCAGAATGGCAAAGCACTTTTAAAGGAATGCTATTTATTTTTCAGTGGCAGAAATGATGAGCTAGTTTGAAAAACGTATTGTCATAATGGGCATACAATTGGCTGCTTTAGTTCAAATGTGCTTTCACCTCTTCATTGTTCCCAAAGCTTAAACATCTAAGGTTTGGATCCAGTAATGTGGTCAGTGCCATGTTATACACTATACACTGCTGTTTATCAACAGGGTCGTAAGACAGACTATCATGAAAACAATATGCCGCATGCAGTGCTTTAATCATGTGAATCACCCTAATTATGAAAGTTTGTCCAAGACATCATTTCAGCTATCAGCAGTTGGAAAGGTGAAATGGAGAGAAAATGTGGTACCAACTTCCAGTCAGTAGCATTCAGTGTTTTCACAGTGTTTTGGAAAGGTTTGCTGGGAACAGTGATACTCTTTCTATAGTCATAAATAAAAGAAAACATTATGAAAGTGTTGTTTCATCATGTTTCCACCTCCTGAATGAAATTGTGCTATGGCTGGCCCAATTTCTGCTGCAAACAATATGTTCTTCTTTGTCAAGCTTCTTGATTAAAAAGATCATGCAGATATCTCTTATTTTGTGTTGTTTAGAAACATAGAATATACTGTAACTTCGTTGATCACTTCACAACAAGATATAGGGAACTAAGTGCAACATGTTAAATTCTGAACTCCAGTAATGCACTTGGCAACAGCTTTCATGTTAGCAGCACTCTCAGTTACAATATTTGCAACATTAGCGTTTAGATACCATTCTTTTATAGTTTCAACAACTGATGCTGAATTTAGAGGTGTTTGAGCTTTCATGGAATGTGCAGGTTTCATCGACAGTGGCACATATCACGTATGAAATGGCGTTCCACAGAAAAATATGATTTAGTGTTCTGAGATGTCCACGTTATAGTCGTTAAAGGTCCATACTAGGCAGCAGGTTACCTTAGCTTCAATATCCTTTCTATTGCACTCATAGACATTTTCTGTCAATGGTTATAAGAGTCTCATTGGAACTTTGAAACTAGTATCCTTGACTGCTGATAATGACGGGTACTGTGTAGTTGCTATTCTAACACTTTATCAGTTTTTGTCTGCGTCAGTGTTGCTTAGAACAAGAATGACATACTTGGCAAAGAAGAATTGGAGTTTTTCAATAAGATACCTGTAGAAATTTGTGAATGAAAGGTGTCACAAAAAAATGAAAAGTGTCACAATGAATATGATCTATTATGATAATAGCTGAAATAACTGTTTAATTTTATCATAATATTCAGCCTTGGTGCCTCTCGTTGGCCTTGAATATTTGTGCTAAGTGAAATAACAGTATTATGAATGTTCACTATGTGCATTTCACTAGTATTTTCTGGGAGTAGAGTAGTCCTAACCCCATGACCTTTATCTACCTGATATTGATACTGTATGCAAAATTCACACAAATGATGGGTACCAAATGATAATTAAATAAAAACTGTAGCTCCATAATAAGAAAATATGCTTTCACAGTACTGGTGTACTGAACTAGCTGTAGTGTCATGTGCTAGAAAGAAAATCATACAATTAGAGAACATAGATATCAGAATGATGAATTTGTTGAGATAGTATTTCTGAATGAATGTGAAATAAATTGAACCTGGATGGCGCAGTTAATTTTCTGTGAAATGTACTTCATAGTGTGTGTAATATTTGTTTAGTGAATAATTTAGAGTACTACACAAACATGAGCTTTTTACTATTCTGCATAAAAAATAACATAAATTAAGGAATAGCATTGTTTTCATACTACGAGAACTCTTTTGCAAATTAGAACAAACACAAAGGAGTGTCTGCTTTGTAGGTTGGCGATAGGCTTTAATACTACAAAAGAATGTTTGAACATAGTGTTTAGTCATGTTTGCAGATAATATTTTAAGGGAGGCCCTTTTTTCAATAAAAACAAAACTAGTAAAGATGCAGTAACCTATTTTTTATTTCACTCTTCACTCCTTAGACAATTTTTCTTTATGATTTCCTCTGTTATTTAAACATTTATCAACATATTCTACTAATTTTGTTATGCCCACATTGAGGACATCAGCTGCAGATGAATACAACCAATATGCAGTTGCTTTTTTCACTTCTTCATTGGAGTTAAAACTGCTGACCAGTGAGAAACTCCCGTCAGGCAGCAGTACGGTTGGTGATCGCTCGGTGCAAGGTGCAGGTTGAATGGTATGTGATCCATTTGTTCACATCCAAAGCATGTTACTAACCCTTATGTTTAATCAGCAGAACATAAATTGTCGTGCAGCGACAAAACTCCAAATGACAGCAAGAAAACTTTCTTATTCTGTATAGTGTGCCTAAGGTCATACAGAAAGCAGCTGAATTTGTTATCCCTTGTGGTATAGACTATATAGAAAATCAATGCTGTGCCAAAACACAATTGCTATTATCTTGTGTGGTGAAATTACCTCTTCACATTTCCTTTTGTTGGAGATTTTGTGTGTCACCATTCCATTGATGGCTGCTTTGTTTCTGTTGTTAGGCCAGACACAAAGGTCTCATCCCTTGTGACAGTATGGTCCAGAAGTTCACCTCATTCATTTCTGTTGGGTCAGAAATTTTCAGAGCACTGCCCATTCTCCCAATCTGCCTTGAGAAAGTAGCTTAGTTAGCCAAGAGAAAGTAGCTTAGCTAGCCAAGTCAGACACAGTTTGCTAAACTGCAAGTTTTGAAAAATGATTCTCTAAAGCACTGATACCGAAAATGTGGAAATCATGAATCATTGGTCTCCATTAATTTTTTTGCCTGAGTTGTGTGTACATATCAGTTTTTGATTACAGAAAGGTGTCTGTCATGTTTAATCATGAACATAGTCTAGCATGTCCTTGAATTACTTAAATGTTTATGTACTGTACTGTCACGTTTTATTTTGAGGCTGTATGTCTCATGTCTGGCAGTAGCTGTCCTCACTCTCAAAAACTAAATCATACTTCTTATTTCACAGTTGCTGAGCAGTTCAAATGCTTCAGACATTTGTCTCACAGTACAAACAGTATAAAGTGATAAATCAACTGCAGATTGGGTCTGCTTTGAGTAAGGAATGCTGGGAGCAAGTGCACAAAATGTACACAACTGCGCCAAGTTTGTCCCTGTTTACGAAATACGCATCACAGTTGAAACAGCAGTCAGAACAATGCAAAGTCCAATGAATGTGTGTGTGCTAAAGAAAATAAAGATGATTTTGTCAGTTGGTTATCACTGGGTTTAGGGACTCTAAGGGTATAATCCTTGTAGATCACATGAAGAACAAAACTGGGAACTGCTACACCTTATAGTTCAATCATTAGAAAAATGGGCTAACTGTAAAGCTACAAAAAAGGTGACATTTAACTGGGACACAACACTGTCTCACGCTAAAGCATTCACAATGCAGAAGTACATGGAATGTGCACTGTTTTTCAGACTTAGTGCCAGACACCATGTTGCTACATTTTACAGTATTGCAAGGCTATTATGTGTACAGAATGAAAAAATTACCTACTGAACCAAATGTTTAAGCCCATATTGAACTGTTAAAGATTTTTGACAAATCATTTTTAAAAGTTAAGGCCACATTCTGCCTTCTACACACATCAAAAAAGTTTTGTATCACCTGGATTCCGAGAATTCCAGAACCTGTACAGAAAATTGGAAGAGAGATCAACATAAACATCATTTCTCCCGTTTTTATTGCTCATGAAAATCACACATTGCATGTCGTACCACCATACATCGAGACCTTCAGAGGTGGTGGTCCAGATTGCTGTACACACGAGTACTTCTAATACCCTGTAGCACATCCTCTTGTATTGATGCATGCCTGTATTTGTCCTGTTGTACTATCCACAAGTTCATCAAGGCACTGTTGGTCTAGATTGTCCGAGTCCTCAATGGCGATCAGGTGTAGATCCCTCAGAATGGTTGGTGGGTCACATCATCTATAAACAGCCCTTTTCAATCTGTCACAAGTGTGTTCGATAGGGTTCACGAAAAACATGCTGGCCACTGTAGTTGGGCGACGTCATTATCCTGAAGGAAGTCATTCACAAGATGTGCATGATGGGTGGCAAATTGTCCATGAAGACAAATGCCTTGCCAATATGCTGCCGATACGATTGCACTATCGGTCGGAGGATGGCATTCACTTATCGTACAGCCGTTACGGCACCTTCCATGACCACCAGCAGCGTACGACAGCCGCACATAAAGCCACCCCAAAACAGATGGGAACCTCCACCTTGCTGCACTAGGTGGACGGTGTGTCTAAGGCATTCAGCCTGACCGGGTTGCCTCCAGACAGGTCTCGGATGATTGTCTGGTTTAAGGATACGCGACACCCATCAGTGAAGAGAATTTGGTGCCAATCCTGAGTGGTTCATTTGGCATCTGTGCCCCCTGCATGGTGTTGTGGTTGCAAAGATAGACCTCACCATGGATGTCGGGAGTGAAGTTTAGCATCATGCAGCCTATTGCGCACAGTTTGAGTCATAACATGACGTCCTGCGGATGCACAAGAAGCATTATTCAAAATGGTGGCGTTGCTGTCAGGGTTCCTCAGAACCATAATTCGTAGGTAGCTGTCACCCACTCCTGTCTCTCTGTATCTCCTCCATGTCCGAACAACATTGCTTTGGTTCATTCAGAGACACCTGGACTCTTCCCTTGTTGAGAGCCCTTCCTGGCACAAAGTAACAATGCGGATGCGATCGAACCACGGTATTGACCATCTTGGCATGGTTGAACTACAGACAACACGAGCTGTATACCACCTCCTTGGTGGAATGAGTGGAACTGATAGGTTGTCAGACCCCCTCTGTCTAATAGGTGCTGCTCATGCATGGTTGTTTACATCTTTGGGCGGGTTTAGTGACATCTCTGAACAGTCAAAGGAACTGTGTCTGTGATACAATATCGACAGTCAACGTCTATCGTCAGGATTTCTGGGAACAAGGGTGATGTAAAACTTTTTTTTATATGTGTACATATACCTTTCACAAAAGTACCATAGTACACAATTAAAGGTTTTATAAAACATCTTTTGTAAGTGATGATCTAAAATGTAAATTTTATCTTAGCCATGGGGAAAAGTGCTTTTGTTCTCTAAAAGGGTTTACCTAATGTTTTCCACACTTATCAAATAATTATATTAAAAATCTGCAAAAGTAACTGCTCAGTTGCTCTTGAAATTTGGAAGAGACTGTGTGCAAAGACATTTTAAGGGGAATTACTACTATGTATTATTCCTAAGATTACTAACTTGAAATAGATGCCTTGGGAAAAATGTTGCTATTAGTGGGAAGGTATGTCAGACATGTCTACCCCATGACCTGTCATGATTATTTTGGCATAGCATGTTGAAGTTCCTCCTTGCAGATTGCACTGTACGTAATAAGATTAAGTCTGCTGGCTACTGTGTATAACTACCAGTTGTTAGAAAATCTTTACATTCTCGTGTGAAAACGCGCAGGTTCGAAGGTTAAGCCTTATTTGATGCAACAGTTATATCCAGTGATATTTATAAGAGGAAACCTCATAGTAAAATTGCCTAATTCTGTATAAAAATCTTAAATGTGTAAATGGTTTCATCACTCCATAAGTATAAAGACCAGGATCAGAGTTTATTACTTGGCATCTAAGAAAAGCATTATTAATCACATGGAATTTGAGATGAGAAAGAGCAACTTAAAAAGTGTTTACTGTTGGGCGTCCAGAGTTCAAATGAAAATGTCCAGAGTTCAAATATGTTTTCATTGTGACAAAAATGGAATTTCATTGTTGTGTTAAATACTCTGGAAAACAATCTAAACCGGACTCAATAGAAAATTTTGAAGTTATGTATCAGGTCTTCACTGCATTGTATAAAAACTGTCAGATAATCTTTGCAAACTGTTCACTGAGGTAGTGCCTTGGAGGAATATACTATCTCTAGAGGGTATAGAACAGCTTATTAGCTACTTAAAAAGATGACTGAAACTTGACTTTTTATCTGATGATCCAGTTGTGTGTGGCTCATAACCATCCTGAAGACATTTTTAGTGTGAAGAATATCCCTCATGTTCTACTTAAGGCATTATTGAGATACCCCCCCCCCCCCCCCAGCGGGTCCACAACTCTTTTTGTGGATATGTGCGTGGCGAGCATGGGGCCCCGAGCTATTGCAGCCTTCTTTCTCTCCAGGGCTGCATTTCCTTCCCCTTCCCCTCCTTGCTCCTTTCCCCTCGCCCTCTCCTCTCCCTCTCTTGGTGTCCTTGCTTGTGTTGGCCCCCGCTATCCTCCTGGTTCTGTTGGTTTTACAATTCAGCTTTGTTGTGTAATCATCTCCTCCTTTTGGCATTCCCTGGTCCCCCTCTGGGGTTTGATCTCCATTACAAAATTTCTCCTCCATAGTGTGAGCCATTTGGGGAAGAGCACCTTACCTAGTGTCTCTGACGTGCGCCCTCCTAGTACATTCCACCTTTTCTTTCACGTCATTGTCTGATGCTAGGGTGCATAGGCAGCACGGTAGCCAGCCTGTGTGGTGGGTTCGCTATGTACCCTTTTGGTTGAGCCCCCTGAACACACAGGGATCACACTTCTGATACCTGAGCTGTGACCACCTCATGCATGCCTTGGAGTGGTTGCTCGTCATCCTGGAGCATCGGAGCTCCCGGTAATGGCCGCCATGCCAGACGGCCCTTGCTGTGGCTGGGTGGCGCCCGTGAGGAGAGCCCCTGATCAGAGTGGGTGGTATCAGGGCGGACGCTATGCTAATGAAACGCATACGGATCCAGAACTCTGGCCATTCTTCTGCGGCCGTCTCTCTGCGTGGAACTGATTCTTCAAGTGCTGCTTCTCTTGCCCCTTCGGCCTTCCCTTCCATGGCTACCCCCCTGGGAAGAGGGTCAGGCTCGTCGTCTAGGGGCAAAACCTTTCCCCCGTTATCTAGTTTGCACCAGGACTGATGAAGATACTTTCACCAATACCAAACCTTTATTCTTTGTGGAACACATTGAAGACAAGTTTGGCGAAGTGGACTCCCTGAGCAAGATGCGGTCGGGTTCGTTATTGATCAAAACTGCTTCAGCTGCCCAATCTGCGGCCCTTCGTGCCTGTACCCGTCTTGGCACAATTACTGTGTCCATTACCCCCCCCCCCCACCAGTCTCTAAATATGGTTCAAGGTGTGATTTTTCACAGGGACCTCATCCTTCAAACTGATAAGGAACTTCGGGACAATCTTGGACGGCGGGGTGTTCACTTTGTTCGGCGTGTTCAGAAGGGTCCTAAAGACAATCGCATTGATACTGGTGCCTTTATCCTGGCCTTTGAAGGGGATACCCTCCCTGAGAAAGTTAAGATTATGGTTTATCGATGTGATGTGAATCCGTACATCCCACCTCCTATGAGGTGTTCTAAGTGCTTGCGTTTTGGACACGTCTTCCCGCTGTTCACAGGCCCCTCTCTGTGGTGACTGTGGATGTCCATCCATGAGGGGAGTCCCTGTGTTCCCCCTCCTGTGTGTATAAGTTGTCAGATTGCCCAGTACATAAGTAGGAAAAGAAGATACAGGAGTATAAGTCCCTCAATCGTTTAACCTACACAGAGGCCCGTAAGAAGTATACACGTCTTCAACCCTTCCTCCCCCTTCCTTACCACCATCCCGGACCCCTCTCCTCCCTCCCTCCCCTGCGGCTCCCACACCTTCTCCTCTGGGCGCTGCTCCCCTTCCCCAGCTGGAGAAGTGTCCCACTCCTTCGGCGTCTGCCGGTCAAGGGCGCCTCTCCCGGGATGCCCCTTCCCGGCACCTTCCAGGAGTCTGCTGCCACGTGACGACCGCGAGAGCCGCAGTCTGTCGGCCCCCAGGTCGCCCGGTCTCTTTCTGTTCCCGATCTTGCTGCAGCTGGCTCCTTTATGCCACACAGCCCTCCTCAATCTCAGCCTGAAAAGAAGAAGAAACAAAAGTCCTGGGACAAAGAGCCTCTGGTGTCACTGGAGGTCCCATCCCCGACTTCACAATCGGATTCTGACCTGTCGTTCATGGATCTCGCCCCCTCCTTGTCGGTGACGGGTGGGGACCCAGTGGTATGACTGGCTTTAGCGTGTTCAGCCCCCATTTACATCATCGTTCTGTGGTTCTCCAGTGGAATTGTAATGGATACTATCGTCACCTTCTGGAATTGAAATCCTTTCTTTCGTCTTACTCTGCAGCTTGTGTGGTTCTACAGGAATCTCATTTTACTGATGCTCACTCACCGACCCTCCGTGAGTTCCGTGTTTTCTGTCAAAATCGAGTTGAACCCCTGCGGGCTTCTGGTGGCGTTTGTACGTTGGTCCCTACAGACATTGCTAGCACGTGGATTCCTCTTCAAACTACATTGGAAGCGGTTGCTGTTAGGGTCCACCTAGACTCTGAGGTCACGGTTTGCAATCTTTATCTCCCTCCTGACAGGACTCTTACACCTGCTGCCTTAACTGCCCTTCTTCAGCAACTTCCTCCTCCCTTCCTCCTCCTTGGGGATTTTAATGTTCATTATCCCTTGTGGGGCAGTGCCTTTCCATCTAGACGAGGTCTTCTCATAGACCAGTTTATTGCAGACCACGACTTGTGCCTTCTTAATGATGGCTCCCCTACTCATTTCAGTGCCGGTCATGGTACCTTTTCTGCCATTGATCTTTCTCTTTTTTCTCCGTCTCTCCTCCCTTCATTACACAGGTCGCCACACTATGACCTTTGTGATAGTGACCATTTCCCGTTGATTATCTCCCTCCCTTCCCGCTCCCCGATGGACAGGTTACCTCGTTGGTCTTCCCAACGCGCCGATTGGCTTCTATACACTGCACAGGTTGTGTTTTCTCCCTCTTTGTCGGGTTGTATTGATGACGTCCTACGTGACGTGTCTGACGCGATTGTTCGCGCTGCTAGCCTTGCTGTCCTGCGCTCATCTGGACCATTTTGTCGCCGGCAAGTCCCATGGTGGAGTACGGCCATTGCCATTGCCATCCGTGATCGCTGTCGAGCTTTGCAACACTTT
This sequence comes from Schistocerca cancellata, assembly GCF_023864275.1. Classification (NCBI taxonomy): domain Eukaryota; kingdom Metazoa; phylum Arthropoda; class Insecta; order Orthoptera; family Acrididae; genus Schistocerca; species Schistocerca cancellata. The sequence continues at coordinate 697,350,271 of NC_064626.1, forward strand.
AAGAGGTACCCATCCGTAACCAGCCTTACTACCTTTAAACGCCTCCGCGCTAAAGCCCGTTATTTAATCAAACAGAGCAAGAGGATATGTTGGGAACGATTTGTTTCTTCCCTTGGTTCTACTGTCCCTCTGTCACGGGTATGGGCTACACTTCGCTCTCTCCAAGGTTGCCATCGGCAGTCCACCCTCCCAGGCTTTCACCTCCCAGATGGCCTTTGTACGGACCCATTAGTTCTTGCAGAACATCTTGCGACCCATTTTGCAGTGGCTTCAGCATCAGTCTCCTATCCAGCTGCTTTCCTTCACCAGAAACAGAAGGCTGAAGCTTCTACGTTATGTTTTACCCCTTGTGAGTCAGAATCTTACAACGAACCTTTTACTGAATGGGAACTTCTTTCTGCACTATCTTCTTCTCGTGATACGGCCCCTGCCCCAGACTCCATTCATAACCAACTGCTTCAACATCTCAGTGCTCCACAATGGCAACATCTTCTTTGGGTGTTTAACCGTATCTGGCTCCAGGGTGACTTCACTTCTCAGTGGAGGGATAGCATTGTGGTTCCTGTCCTTAAGCCTGGTAAGAACCCCCTGTCTGTTGACAGCTATCGGCCAATTAGTTTGACCAATGTTGTTTGTAAGGTACTTGAACGGATGGTAGCCCGTCGGCTCAATTGGGTCCTCGAATCTCAGGATCTATTGTCCCCTTACCAGTGTGGCTTTCGAGAGGGACGGTCTCCAATCGATCATTTACTTCGCTTGGAATCCGCAGTTTGGCAGGTTTTTTCCCAGCGCCGCCATTTGGTTGCAGTGTTTTTTGACCTTCGCAAGGCCTATGACACGGCCTGGTGCCATCACATCTTACTTACCCTTCATCAGTGGGGTCTTCGGGGCCCACTCCCGATTTTTATCCGCCAGTTCCTGTTCCATCGGTCGTTCAGATTTCGAGTTAGTACTGTTTTTAGTTCTCCACGGACCCAGGAGACGGGCATCCCACAGGGTTCTGTCTTGAGTGTCCTTCTTTTCCTCATTGCTATTGATGGACTTGTGGCCTCTGTCGGTCCTTTGGTCGCCCCTGCCCTGTATGTGGATGATTTCTGCATTTGGGTTAGTTCCTCTTCGATGGCATCTGCAGAACGGAAGCTCCAGGGAGCTATACGGCGTGCCTCTGCATGGACCTTCTCACACGGGTTTCAATTCTCTCCTTCAAAATCGTGAGTGGTCCACTTCTGTCGCCGTACTACGATCCACCCTGATCCAGAGCTCTATCTCAATGCACAACGATTGCTTGTGGTCCCACAGTTTCGTTTCCTGGGTCTTCTTTTCGACAACAAGCTCACTTGGCTGCCTCATATCAGACTTCTGAAGGTAGGATGTTTCCGTAAACTCAATGTCCTTCGCATCCTTGCCCACTCCTCTTGGGGTGCAGACCGTTCCCTCCTTCTCCGTCTTTATCGTGCTCTAGTTCTGTCTTGCTTGGAATATGGTTGTCAAGTGTATGGTTCAGCTGCTCCTTCCACACTGCACGTGTTGGATCCAGTCCACCATCGTGGTATCCGTTTGGCCACCGGTGCCTTCCCTACTAGCCCTGTTGATAGTCTCCTGGTTGAAGCTGGGATCCCCCCCCCCCCCTTTTCTGTTCGGCGGTCCCAGCTTCTGGTGTCTTATGCACTCGCTATCCATTCCTCTCCCACTCATCCTTCCTATTCTATCCTGTTCCCAGACCATGGACATCGCCCACCCGACTCCCGCCCTCGGGCAGGTTTACCAGTTGGGCTCCGCCTGTGATTTTCAGCTTCCTTCTTTGTCCTGTCTTCCTCGCTCCCTCCCCTCCACCCCACCTAATTAGTTCCTTGGCCTCGAATTTGGATGGATCTCCGCCGAGGTCCGAAAGATTCCGTTCCTTTTTCTGCCAAATTTTATGGGAGTTTCGGGATGCTGTTGTTTTTTACACTTATGGCTCTAAATCTGCTGATCATGTGGGGTATGCCTTCACGTCCTCTGCTGGAACGGAAAATCATCTGCTGCCACCTACATGTGGGGTGTTTACTGCGGAATTGATGGCAATTTCCCAGGCCCTTACCTTTATTAAACAGTCCCAACACAACCGCGTTTTGTTATGTATGGACTCGATGAGTGGCCTTCTTGCTATTGACCGGTGTTTTTCACGCCATCCCTTGGTCTCTGCCATCCATGACCATCTCGCTGATATTCACTATGCTGCTTGTTCCATTGACTTCCTTTGGGTCCCTGGCCATGTGGGTATCCCGGGTAATGAGCTTGCTGATCGTTTGGCTGGGGTAGCAGTCACTTACCCCCCGTTTTCTGTAACCCCTCCTGCAGCGAATTTACGGCTTCACATCAAATCCCACTTCGCACAGTCATGAGCCAATTCTTGGGAGGCTACTCCCCTGTCTAATAAACTTCGTGCGATTAAGGTGACACCAGGCCTGTGGCGTTCTTCCTTTCGCCTCTCCCGAAAGGACTCGACCACACTGTGTCGTCTACGCATTAGCCATACCAGGCTGACCCATGGTTTTCTTTTGCATGATGAGCCACCCCCACATTGTGGTTGTGGAGCCTTCCAGTCAGTAGCCCACATTTTGGTTGACTGCCCCCTTCTTTTGGCTCTGCGTGCTAAGTACAGACTCCCCCACACTTTACCTTTGATGTTGGTTGACGATTCCCAGATGGTTTCTCTGGTTCTCGGTTTCGGCCGGGAAAGTGGTTTTTATTCTCAGTTTTAAGGTTTTTAATCTCTCTCTGGTGTTGGGGCAGGGCGGTGAGTGTTTGGGTGTCTCCCACTGTAAGCCGTGTTTGGAGATTCCCGACTCACCTCCCTGACCGAGATGCTCTTTTCTTCCCCTTCTACTCTGTTTTCACCCCCCCTTTTTTAAAAAAGGATTGGTTAGTCTCCTTTTCCCATACGTACTTCTACATTCTAGCGGTTGCAACTTTTAAGTCACAGGTGGTCTTGCCTATGCTGCTTCAGCATAGCGTTGGGTTCATTCTCTTGCTGACTTCCCTCATTTTGTTTTTACCATTGACAACATGACTGCCCTTTTACGTTTTTAGCCTTTTCCATTTTATTGTTCTGACATTCCTGAGATGTCATATTAGCAGAATGGACCACATTTGAAACAAGGGACTGATGACCTTGCTGTTTGGTCCCTAAAACCCCAAACAACCAACCATTATTGAGATATGTTTAGCAACCCAGTTTGAGTCTTTAACACATCCTAATGTTTCATTTGTCAGTGATCAACTGCTAGTGAATCTGACCAAAGTGTATCTTTCATATTATTTACTATGACTAATATTTTTAAAATTCACCTGTCCACAATGCTATAATCAGTATAAACTCAATTATTAATGCTGCTTGATCTACAATATTTACTTTGAAACACAAAAATCTCAATAATGCCTACAATTTTCAATTCAGACAAGTGTGACTTAATAGGGTGTTTGCACTTCACTAAAACTTGTTGTTATTAAAGTGACCACCTCTAACAGTGGGGATTAATGAGTGTGGTCATTGTATTATTCCAGATGTATTTAACATTATATTCATACAGCAGTGGAAAGTTCTGGTTGGATAAAAATAGTTCAGGAGTAAAGATCTCTCTCTCTCTGTCTCTCTCACTGCATGGTATGGGAATACAACAAAGGTACCATTGGGTGAGTTTATGTGGCACATGATGACTGTGATGTGGAGGAGTAGTTTGAGACAGGGTGACAGAAAAGAGGAAGGGGAGACTGCAGGCAAGAGGGCAGCATGAGTGGGATTAGGGTTCTGGGTCAACATTGAGGTCGGCTGGTGGCAGTGGATTTTGAGCCCAGGAGGATTATGCAAATGAAGGATATATTGTAATGACAACCCTCATCTGCATAGTCCGGAAAATCCAGTGTTGGGAAAGGATCCAGGCAGTAGGCGATGTGAAGCAGCCTTTGAAATAAGCCTGTTCAGCTCAGCAGCATGTGCTGCTACTGGATGGTCCTCATTTCTGGACACGATGATAAATAATTGATGCTCTTAATTTGTTCTAGTCCAGAAAGATACTGGGTGATGAGGACCACTGCCCAAACCTCACCTTCTGCCCCAACCCAACCCAACCTTCACCCTGCCCCAGGACTCTGACACCGCTCATCTTGCACCAGTCCTCTCCTCGCCAAAGTGTCCTCTTCCTTTATTGTGCCGCCTCCTCTCAATCTACTCCCTCCCCATCATTATTATGTGCGGCAAGGACTCCCCACTGGTGCCTGTGTCACATTCTTATCCAGTGCACCAGCTGCCTCTCTCCCAGCCTTCAGCTCTCCTTTTCCAACCCTCCTTTCTGCTCCTGGCCTCATTTCTTCCCATGACATAACATAACATCCCAGTAATGCTGCAGAACTACAGTTACAGTACAATGTATTCAGTTTGCACAGTATAGTTGTAGGGGTGTATGTGTGTTTGTGGTTGTACTCTTAACTTTTAAAAGGATTCAGCCAAAAGCTAGCAAAATTTTAATTTTTGTTTATGTGCCTTTGGAAGATACAGTATGTAGTAGCATTAATTTGGCAGTGGAGGTAAAGAAGTAATTGAGTATATATTTTCTGTACTTGTGTATGACTGGGCACATAATTTTGGAGAATATTGAAAATTGGCTGAAACTCTTGAAATAATTCATATCAAATGAAACTATCATGGGATACACAAGTACATGATCACTAGAAACTATAACATGTTTTTTTTTTATTATCCGATTATCAAAGAATTAATAATCAGACACATTGTGATAAAAAACAAAGTGGCTGTAATCAATGAATTATAGGGCAGAAAAAAATACTGAAATATATTAAGCCAAAGAGGAAACTAAGCTCATTCAAGAATTAGTAAAATTAAATCAAAATATGCCGTGCACCTCTACTATAGCTGGAGTGGGAGGGAGTTAGTGTATGTTCCGAAGTTTTCAGACTGACATCACTTTGACAAGGTCCTCCAACAACCCACCCAGGAAAGGCTTAACCCTTCATGCAATCAAGCATACATACAGTAAAGTCCATCATGGAAGTTGAAACAAATTTTATCGTGGGAAAAATAAGTAACAGGCTCAATAATAGATTTAAAGATCAATAATCTACAAATGATCCTCAAAGGTAATAAAGGTAAAACTGTGAAGATTGAGGGAATTTGGTGTATAGTTACGTTAATAGCTGACCTAATAACGTCCTCAGTGAACAAACATACCTTAGAAACCAGAGGTTTTGGTTTTGTACAAAAGAATGCCTACATACCACGAAGTTTAAATGAAAACAAATAGTGAAGTCTCTTAGTCTAATTGTATTTGGTGTGGAAGGTAGTTGATTAGTTACTTAGTCTATATCATACAGCTGTATATATTGGACACTACTACCGCATACTACTTGATTACATATGTTGACATTAATTATATTCATAAGTCTCACTAACTACATCAATGTATATCTAAAAACAAAGATGATGTGGCTTACCAAACGAAAGTGCTGGCAGGTTGATAGACACACAAACATACACACAAAATTCAAGCTTTCGCAACCAACTGTTGCTTCGTCAGGAAAGAGGGAGGGAGAGGGAAAGACGAAAGGATGTGGGTTTTAAGGGAGATGGTAAGGAGCCATTCCAATCCTTGGAGCGGAAAGACTTACCTTAAGGGGAAAAAAGGACAGGTATACACTCTCTCGCGCGCGCGCACACACACACACGCAGACATTTGATGGATCAAATTGGAACCGCTCACTCACTGGGGTGAGCTAGCTCCTTTTTACGACCGACCACTAGCTAATCACTTACTAAAATAAAAGAAATGAAGGTATCTTGCTTTTTAATTCGAGGATAACATCTGTGTATTTTTATCTTACTCTAACCTATTTTCAAAGAACAAAGAAATGGGATCAATAATTTTAAAGTTTCTGCTCCTGTAGCCTGAGTTTTCTGAAAGTCCTAAATTTTGTCTTTAGAATTAGCTGTATCACAACAAAATTATGAATATTCTGTCATACATTGAAGAGCCACAAAAAAAAAAAGCTACACCTGCCTCATACTGTGTAGGGCGCCCTGCGATCACTTAGATGTGCCGCAACACTGTGGGATGGACTTGACTAATGTCTGAAGTATTGCTGGAGGGAATGGATACCATGAATCCGACAGGGCTGCCCATAAACATGTAAGCAGGGGTGGAGATCTCTTCTGAACAGCATGTTGCAAGGCATCCCAAATGTGGTCAATAATGTTCATGTCTGGTAGTTTGGTGGGCAGTGGAAGTGTTTAAAACTCAGAAGAGCGTTCCTGGAGCCACTCTGTAGCAATTCTGGATGTGGTGGGATGTTGCATTGTCCTGCTGGTATTGCCAAAATCCATCGGAATGCACAATGGACATGAATGGGTGCAGGTGATCAGACAGGATACTTACGTACGTGTCATCTGTTAGTTGTATCTAGACATATCAGGGGTTCCATATCACTCCAACTGCACACACCCCACACAATTACAATGCCTCCACCAGCTAGAACAATCCCAGGGTCCATGGATTCATGAGCTTGTCTCCATACTCTCACAAGTCCATCCACTTGATACAATTTGAAATGAGACTCGCCCGACCAGGCAACATGTTTCCAGTCATCAACAGTCCAATGTCGGTGTTGACAGACCCAGGTGAGGCAGCCATCTAGGGTATATGAGTGGGCCTCTGGCTCTGAAAGCCCATATAAATGTTTCGTTGAATGGTTTGCACGCTGACACTTGCCGATGGCCCAGCATTGAAATCTGCAACAATCTGCAGAAGGTTTGCACTACCATCTCGTCGAATGATTCTCTCCAGTTGACGTTGGTCCCATACTTGCAGGATCTTTTCCGACTGCAGAGATGTCGGAGATTTGACATTTTACTGGACTCCTGATATTCATGGTACACTCATCCGCTCTTTGCAACTTCGTAGATGCCGTGTCCCATCAGTCATGCACCGACTACAACTTCACATTCAGACTCACTTAAATCTTGATAACCTGCCATTGTAGCAGCAGTAACCGATCTAACAACTGCTCCAGACACTTGTTCTTCTATATAGGCATTGCCGACTGCGATGCCAAGTTCTGCCAGTTTACATATCTCTGTGTTTGAATATGCATGCCTATATCAGTGTATTTTGGTTGTGCATTTGGGATGTTAACAATACTGGGGCCAATTTTTCAGCTGACAACCTTATAAACATATGCAAGTTGAGTCACTTGCAAGATTTTTAAATCATTTCACATAGTAGTGTGTGGTAAGCCTGTTCACTTCACAGTATTGTCTAAAGTTGTTTAAAAAATCGTGCAAGCAATTCACTTTGGGCTGTAAGGTTATCAGCTGAAATACAGGAACAAGAATTAATCATCTCACTGATGGTCACCCAAAAGATGATGGAGTACTTGGTTCACTGGGAAAACTTCAAGAATTACAAAATTCTGAATATTTCTATCAAGTTGGAAAATAAAATAAACACCTTATTTTCTCACATTTCATGTTTTTTGAAAACAAAATATATAATAAAAACCAGAATGTAATTGAAATTAAATTTTCTGATGCCAGAAATGATCTACAGTTGTTCACAATAAACGTGATAATATACACTAAGTGATCAAAAGTATCCAGACATCTGGCTGAAAATGACTTAAAAGTTCGTGGCACCCTCCATCATTAATGCTGGAATTCAGTATGGTGTTGGCCCACATTTAACCTTGATGACAGCTTCCACTCTCACAGACATACATTCAATCTGGTACTGGAAGGTTTCTTGGGGAATGGCAGCCCATTCTTCACGGAGTGCTGCACTGAGGAGAGGTATCAATGTCGGTTGGTGAGGCCTGGCATGAAGTCACTGTTCAAAAACATCCCAAAGGTGTTATATAGGATTCAGGTCAGGGCTCTGTGCAGGCCAGTCCATTATGAGGATGTTGTTCTCATGTAACCACTCCGCCACAGGCCATGCATTATTAAGAGGTGCTCGATCATGTTGAAAGATGCAATTGCCATTCCCGAATTGCACTTCAACCGTGGGAAGCAAGAAGGTGCTTAAAACATCAATCTTAGGCTTGTGCTGCGATAATGCCACACAAAACAACACGGGGTGCAAGCCCCCTCCATGAAAAACACGACCACACCACAACACTATCGCCTCTGAATTTGGCTGTTGACACTACACACGATGGCAGATGACGTTCACCAGGCATTCGCCATACCCACACCCTGCCATCGGATCGCCACATTGTGTACCATGATTCGTCACTCCGAACTACGTTTTTCTGCTGTTAAATGGTCCAGTGTTACACTTCTTCCACCAAGTGACGTGTCGTTTGGCATTTACTGGCATGCTGTGTGGCTTATGAGCAGCTGCTCAATCGTGAAATCCAAGTTTTTTCACCTCTCGCCTAACTGTCGTAGTACTTTGCAGTGGATCTTGATGCAGTTTGAAATTACTGTGTTATTGTCTGGATAGATGTCTCTTCATCTGTCTGTAGTCTGTCAGTCAACAGACGAGGTAGGCCTGTACACTTTTGTGCTGTACGTGTCCCTTAACGTTTCCACTTCACTATCACATAGGAAACAGTTGACCTAGGGATGTTTAGAAGTGTGGAAATCTTGCATACAGACATATGGCACAAGTGACACCCAACCACCTGACCATGTCCGAAGTTCGTGATTTCCACGGAGCACCCCATTCTGCTCTCTCACAATGTCTAATGACTACTGAGGTCGCTGGTATGGAGTACCTGCAGGAAGTGGCAGCACAATGCACCTAATATGAAAAATGTATGTTTTTGGAGGTGTTCGGATACTTTTGATCACATAGTGTATTGTCTACGGTGTGAATTTGCACTCAGCAGCAGTGTGCACTGATTCTAAATTTCCCGGTAGATTTTTTTATTGTGTGCTGGACTTAAGGTTGGAGGTGAGGTTCTGGTAGGAACAAAGCTTTATGACAGGTCATGAGCCATACTCGTATAGTTTAGTTTGTAGAACACTTCCTGTGAAAGGAAATGTTCAACATATGAGTTGTGGCCAGGCACACACTTTTACTCAGCCAGGAACTTTCAAAATTATATGTTTGACAATTGCTGGAGATCACAGCTCGTGGCTTCCGTCAAGCTGATGGTATCACCAGACTCTGCCCAAATGGAAGATTTCCAGTTTGTTATGGTGGTATTGGTTGATGATTAGTATTTCTTTAATTTCCTTGCATTTAAAAAAGTTCGTTGAAGGCCAATACTGTTTTTGAAAAATAAAACTGCCCTTTTGACCTTATCAGTAGTTTTCCATTTTGACTTCAGTGTTGTATGTTACACAGTGAGGTTTAAAGAACGTTCAAGGCTTTAGTGGTGTGGAAATTTAATCAACATGACATATGATTTCATGTGTGAAGCATTTTCCATTATTATGACAGTTTTCTGCAGTGTGTCTTTCTTCAGATTGGAAGCAATCTAGAAAGTACAACTTTTGAGTCTTCAAAACAATAGAAACTCAAGGTAGAAATATCAACAATGTAGGGAAAGACAGATTGCTACTTATCATAAAGAAGACAAGTTGAGTTGCAGACAGGCACAATTAAAAGATGCTTAGATAAAGCTTTTGGCCACAGCCTTTATCAGCAAAAGAGATACGTGTACACACACCATTCATACACACAAGCAAGCACACTTTGTGCACATGATGTCAACTTCAGCATCTCGAGCTAGAATGCCACAGTTGGTAATCATGTGTGCAAGAGGTGTGATTGCTTGTGTGTATGAATGGTGTTTGTCTCTCTTTTGCTGATAAAGGCTGTGGCCTAAAGCTTTGTGTAAGTGTCTTTCAATTGTGCCTGTCTGCAACTTAACTTTTGAGTCTTCTCAGATATATAATGTGCCTTCAGTGAGTGCACAGAATCCAATATTATTTATAGTTGTCCACTCATAAGTGCGGTTGCAGAGGTCATTTCATTTTCTATCTTATCAAATAACTGGACATTAGAGTGTGATATTATTTCTAAACTTGTAAATTATAATTTGAGCAAACCATATTTACGAACTTTTTAAACTTTGTGTATCCGTCATAATTTTGTTTAACAACTTTATAACATTAATAGATAACATGAACAGATTTACTTGTGGATTGTTACAAACAAAAATCGGTTGGGGGTGAGGGTTTCACAAAAGAAAATAAATCAGGATCTGGTTGGAACCAAGTGGTAACAATTGGCTGGATACAGATTGAGACTCACTCCGAACTCCAGGAAGAAGAAATTGGAAGCAGACCTTAGTGAGAGTGATTCACAAGAAACAGTTTCATGAATTGTGCACAAGACTCGTCAGTTGATTGTAGTCTTGATCAACTTCGTGACCCACACTTTTCCAGATGTAGTGTTTGATGCTTAGACATCAGATGTCATTTCAGGTTTGATAAGCAGCCAGAAGAACAGGAAGTTGGCAGTAACACGATTTTCCTATTTTTTGTTTAATTTGCTAAAATGATACGTATACCACTTAATTCTTCTATGCAAAATCTGTGTGGCTGACTTATGTCCTGCAGCATTGAAAAATGTTATGTGAAAACATTAAAATACCTATTATGGAAGTGCATTTTTTAAATACCTAACATGATAATGTATCTACTCATAGTGTATGCTATACTCTATACATGCAGTAATATGTATGTAAAATTCAATAATGTTGTTAAAATAATGAACAAAGCTCATGGGGAGCCGAATTAGACTGGAGAGCACTCAAGTCAAGGCAGAGGGTACATTCCATTGTACCAGTAATTAGGGTTTCTTCCGATTCCACTCGTATGGAGTCTGGGAGGAGTGATTATTTGCATGCCTCTGTGCTTGCTGTAATTATTCTCATCTTACCCTCATGACCCTCTGTTAGTGGTACGTGAGTGGGGGGGGGGGGGTGTAGTAAGATGTAGGACCACATGTGAGGTGTGGCAATAAAGAAACTGGACTCGTTGTTGTGTGCATGTTTCTGGCCTCATCTATGACAAAGAGAAGAGTGGAGGAATAACTTTGGGACTCTCCCTGACACATATACAAAATTTCACACTGCTGTGGTTGTTAATCTGGCTGTGAGCCTTCTTAGAAATGGGTTGTGTATCTGAGCTCCATCAGAATTATGCTTTGTTCTAAAGTGGAACAATGTGTTAACATATAATTCATCACAAAAATTGGAAAATCTGCAACAGAAACTTACAATGTGTGGAAACAAGTTTGATGATTAGTATCTTATCTCATACACAAGTTTTTGAGTGGATTAAGAGCTTAGAGTACAGAAGGGAAGACAATCCTAAATCAGACCATCCCTGCTCTGAGAATGTGGTGAGTCAGCAGAATTGTTTGAGACCACCGCCTGAGCATTCAAGCAATTTCAGAACTTGCCTGCGTCAATAAGGAAACAGACAGATTTTGCACAATGATATGGGTATGACAAAAGTTTGTGCTAAAGTAGTGCCAATAGAATCCTCGCAAACGAGCAAAAGCACAATCGAATGGACTACTGTGTTGACACTCTTGAAAATGATGCTGAAACCTCAGCAAAGTAACTATGTGTGATGGAACATGGATATTCCAGTATGATCCAGAGAGCTCATGAGCAAATCAGAATTCAGAACAATGATAATAGTGTTCCTTGATATCGGAGGGGTTAACTACATTGATTGGGTGCTTGATGATCAAACTGTCAGTCAAGCTAATTATGTAACTGTTCTGGAAACCCTCCGTGAACATGTGCAATGAAGCAGACCAGATATGTGGAAGAATTGCTCATGGATTCTTCATCAGGACAAAGCGCCAGCTTATAATGCAGTCTCTGTGAAAAGGTTTTTGGTGAAAAACAACATTCCAATGTTGAAACATGCATTGTATTTGCCTGATCTGGCACCATGTGACTTCTTTCTCTTCCCAAAACTGAAGTCTGCACTCAAAGGAACCAGGTTTGAATGCTTGGATGCAGTGAAGGAAAAAGCGATGAGCCTCCTCAACAGCATAACACAAAAAAAAAAAACTTGCAGCACTGCTTCCAACAATGGAAAATTCGCATGGAGCAGTGCAGGGATTGGGGAAGGAACTGCATTGAAGGGGACAACATTTCAGTTGTGTAAGTTTTTTTTTAGTAAGAAGTTAGAGTATGAGTCTGGTCTTTGTTACCACACCTGTACATATGCATTGTCATAGTGTATTTTTCCGCAACATGGTCTTTGCCTTACTGACTATTTCAGCATGCTGTGTGGGATACTGTTGCAGCAGCCTGCCTTTCAATCTTGTTTGCAGTCACTGATGTCACTCGAGACACATTTCTGACCTGAAGAGCTACCACTACATTTTTCCAAGCCACCAGCCGTTCACTCAATAGAAGAAGGTAGCTCTTTAATTGGACCGAGTATGGTAACACAGTGGTTAGCACAGTGGACTCTCATTTGGGAGGACAGCGGTTCAAACCCATGTCCAGCTGTCCTGATTTAGATTTTCCACAGTTTCCCTAAATCACTTAAGGCAAATGCTAGGCTGGTTCCTACGCAAGGACATGGCCGCTTTCCTTCTGCATCTGTTCCTAATCCAAGCTTGTGCTCTGTCTCAATGAATCAGTTCAGGAGCAGACTGCCTATATCTACTTTCTAATATTAAGTTCATCAGCAGTCATCTGTGTCTAAGGATAGTGTAATGCTTGTCTTTAAAAAAGAATAATGTTCTATCCATATCTACATCTATACTCTGCAAACCACAGTGAGGTGTGTGGCAGTGGGTACATCCCGTTGTAACAGCTTGTGTCTGTATATGTGTGGATGGATATGTGTGTGTGTGCGCGCGCGAGTGTATACCCGTCCTTTTTTCCCCTAAGGTAAGTCTTTCCGCTCCCGGGATTGGAATGACTGCTTACCCTCTCCCTTAAAACCCAAATCCTTTCGTCTTTCCCTCTCCTTCCCTCTTTCCTGACGAGGCAACCGTTGGTTGCGAAAGCTAGAATTTTGTGTGTATGTTTGTGTTTGTTTGTGTGTCTATCGACACACACACACACACACACACACACACACACAGACACAAGCAGACATATTTAAAGACAGAAAACTCTCTGTCTTTAAATATGTCTACTTGTGTCTGTATATGCGAGTGTGTACCCGTCCCTTTTTCCCCCTAAGGTAAGTCTTTCCGCTCCCAGGACTGGAATGACTCCTTATCCTCTCCCTTAAAACCCACATCCTTTCGTCTTTTCCTCTCTTTCCCTCTTTCCTGATGAGGCAACAGTTTGTTGCGAAAGCTTGAATTTTGTGTGTATGTTTGTGCTCGTTTGTGTGTCTGTCGACCTGCCAACACTTTCATTTGGTAAGTCACATCATCTTTGTTTATATATATATATATATATATATATATATATATATATATATATATATATATATATATATATATATATATATATATATGGCTTCTTTTTCACAGTACTGCATTATAGCAAAAAGCCCGGGGTACTGTTAATATTGTCTGCAGTGTCATTAATATACAGCATGAACAATATGGGGCCTAACACACTTCCCTGGGGCATATCCAAAGTACTTTCAGAAGCCAGAGTGAGTCTCAATCCGTATACAGCCTAGTGTCATCATTTGGCTCCCCAGTGGATCCTGATTTATTTTCTTTTGTGAGACCTTCACACCCAACCGATGAGTCTCCATCCAAGACATCATCCTGCGGTCTCTGTATCAAAAAGTCCAATCCAGTTACAAATTTCACTTGATAATCCATATGATTGTACTTTTGACAATAAGTAAAGTGATTGTCACAAATCGAGAAATACTTCATCTGCTTGACTGTCTGACACCAAGGATTTTGATATGTCATATGAGAAGTTATGTGCAGTTTACAATGTTTATTTTATTGCATATGAGGCTACATATTTATTGCATCAACATGTGTATGATGTGTATTTGTTCACCTTAGCCGACAAGTTCTGATATGTTATACTAGTCTTTAAGATTTTAATTCTGTTGGCTCATTACACACTGATGAAGTAATAGCATACAGTTGTGTACATATTACATTCACACAAACATGAATGCCATTTTTTTAATTATCTGTTTCTCCAGTAAGTGGCAACTTAATATGTGTATTTGTTTCCTCTTATCTGTAATATAACAGTGCAGCATGTCTGTTGTTTGTGTGCTGTTGGTATCGATATTTGTTGATACTTGTTTCATCGTATTTTAAGTAATTTTTTGATTTGTGCTATCAATCAGTCATTATTTTGACAATGTGTGACAACCCACAGTCACGTAAACAACTTGATTCTGTTCACTATGCATGCCATAAATTAGCTGACACATTGTGCCCATATGCTGTAATTGATGTTCCACTTTCTGTTAATGTTATTTCGTTCCCTCAATTACATGTTGCTCAGAGGTTATTTGTTGGAGATTAGGTTAGTCTTCTGCACTTATGGTCTTGCCATAAGGGCTCATCACCCTAAATGATACAACTATCGATTCCTGACAAGCACCACTCCATGAGTGCTTTGAACATATGCTGCTACCCTATTTGTGTTGTATTATTTTTTATGTTTACAAACTCAAAATATACATTTGTTTGATTTATCAGATATTTCTATAAATTTCAAGGTTTTAGTAGATGAATTTACCGTTTTCATTGTTTGTGTACTTAGTTATATAAGTTCATGTTCAAACAAGTTCATTCGCTTATAGATGTGTGAGACTGTGAGAGACCTAGAACAAATCCGTTAATTAAATACGGTCATACTTGTTCGTAAAAATGATTGAAATCTAGTGTTTGTTCTTGAGTGAAATAATTTTTCCTCCTAGCTTGTAAAATCAGTAAATTTTATATTAAGAGATAACATACACCACAAAGTGAAGGGTGGTAGTCATTCAGATTTTACTTTCATGAGACAGTGATGGATCAAGGTTGTTTCAGATTTAGGAAAATGCCTATGATGGAAGGTAAGATACCAGGGCAGCACAAGTTGCGATACATGCTAAAATAATTTGTCACTGCTTGAGATTTTGAGGTTTAGCAGCAGTGTGTTGCTGAACATTGTTTTCTTGACAGGATGATGTTATGACTTAACAATGTTAATAAGCAGTTCTTTACTAAATTGTACTTACATTAATTTATGTTTAAACTAATAACATTTGCAATCAGAATTGGATACTGAAGCATTCTAAGAACAGTTTTACTGTAAGACTAAGTTCCTTCTAAATTTTGAAAGAGTTGAGAGTTTAGGGTTGTGATTGTATTTTTAACCTGAAAGCTATAATTTTTTTCTTGTAGTTTGCAAGCTTACAGAAATAGAAATAAAGATTTTTATAGTATTTGAGAAAGAATATATGAAATCCCACCTATCTTTTGTAGTGAACACCTATTAATTTGCTATTAATATTTTTTTACAGGTTCCAAGAAAGAGGAATCTAAACCAAGTCAACAAGAAGGAGGAGATTACAACAAAGAGCAAATGGAAGCTGTTAAAAGGTAACTAATTTGTAGTTAAGTTGTTTGAGCATATGATTCTGTAGTTCCTATCTGAAAGTGTAACTTGGGCATACACTCAAGCAGGCTTGATAAAAGTGGTTAAAGCTGGAAGCAGAGTAAAATGAAGTGAACTTGAAAATAGTTCACCAAATCTCTGTGTAGGAAGACAATTCCACCAAAGCTGGAATAAGGCCATTATTGTTCTTCTTGGTCAGAATGAAGGCAGACAACACATAAAAAACTAAAAGACTGTATTTTCCACTTCTTTGTATAATTTTTATTTACTCACAACTAGTCCTCAGCCTTTAGGCCAGTCTAAAGTGTTTTGTGGTTTGTACAAAATAGAATATATTACTTTTGTGAATTGAATTGTAGTGATATGAACATAAACGCATTTGAAATGCATTTACCTGCAATAGAAAACGGTATCTTATGTACTGAAACGACTGTGCTTTAAATTTGTTTTTTATGTTCATGTTGGTTCAAAAATGCTGTCTAGTTGGTTTGACAGCTTGGCATATACTGGTCAAAGAATAAAGCTAAGCATGGAATAAATAGAATATTAATAATTTCAAATGCCAACACAAATTCCAAATGTGTAAGGCATAGATTTCTAATGAAGGTAAATATATTTCAAATAGTTTATATTCAGATTATTAAATTTCTATTCATAGAGGTAATATATTTTATTTTCCACTTGTACAGTGTGAATGAACCTGCACAATGTAGTAAAGAGTAGAAGTTCTCCTTTGCCTGTAATCTACAGAATTTGAGAAAGCTTTTTAAGTTTTGAGAAAATTTCTACTAATAGCCTTTGAGAAAAAAGGCTTTGATTCAACTAATTTTAGTTTACTGAAGAATATATCTGAGATGCTACAGCTTTCATGAGATATAATCTATCTAGTATTGCTGTGGTTCGGAAATATCGAAGATCCGGGGCTGATGGACTGAGCAGTCAGAGTACAGCGGGGAAGTGGGCAGTCTCCACGTGACCTGTGTTTACATTTAGCGATTTTGCTGTTTCCTCTTCATTTACTGCCCTCACGTCAAATGAAAACCAAACTGATTTCTGTGGCCGGGAGCTATCAAATGAATTAAAATGCATTTACATAATTATCGAAGGCAAAAATATATTATTAGTTTCAGATTTTAGTTTATTTCCACCTTTTGTGACGGTCAAGCATTAATTGGCTTGTAGAACAGTGAAGTTATTTTTGTCGGTTTGCTAAAGAAATTTCCTTTCATTAATCTTTCCCGCTGAGGCAGTCAATATATTTGAAGCGAAGTGTTTAATTCCGCATTATTGGCTAGTTTCAACTATTCGCTGCATTTAAAGTGCACGTTTTCATCTTTTAGCAGGTATCGCATTATGCCATAATAAAGAACCAAACATGAGATAACACAGTACTGGTACTCCAAGAAAATTTGCATCCCAAAAACCACATTTAATAGCTTAATGTCAGGTCGAGGCCTACTTAATTGAGAATTTGGACATACGAATGTGAACTTTAAATGTGTACATTTTAGTATGCTTCACGAAATTCCAATGTCTTGTTTCTTTTATGACATAATGTAAGATTTTCTACTGTTTTACATATACTTACATACAGGCCTCCTAATACATACAGGCCTCCTAAGTCATTGTAGCTATGCAAGCGCTGTGACACCTGTTGGCGCTCTCCGGCAACTCCTGAAACGAACAGATTTCTAACAGGTCACGGTAAAATATTGCGAGTGGTGGTTTGAAAAGCATTACGTTCAAAGTAAATTGAACTATGAACTACATGCGAGATTGTAAGATGAATTTCTTATATCACAGAGCGTTTGACTCTCATTTAAAAATCAGCTGATGAAAAGTCATTTAGAAGAGTTTCGAGCCCAGAAGATCAGACATTTATGTCATTAGTAAAAATTTTACTGGCTCATTTGTGTTATATATCTTAAAGTGTAATATGCGCATAAAAGACCAACATTATATGTGAAAGCTTAGCTTCTCTTGCAGTGTATTAACCTTAGACACCAATATTATATGTGAAAGCTTTCCTTTTCTTGTAGCAACAGTATGTTTATTAATTTAAACCGTTAACTGTTGCTGTTCGTGTGTTCGTGCTACTTAACAGTGATGTTGCCATTGGCTGACTACATCATGTGTCATAAGCTCTGAATATCCATTGTCATCGGCTGGCGAGATCACGGGACATGACCCATGAGTGGCTTACAAAAGCGCATCGCAATCTCGATTTCAGTGCTTCAGAAAGTAACATGCGGTGTTTGGTGGAATTCGAATTTATACTTTCGTGATACGAAAATATGCAGTGTACATGTTGCTGCACATCGAGATCTTTCCAAAACATGTTTTCTTCCCCAAGTTTCATTTTCTAATGTGTCGAGAAATTCTATGCCCGCGTATAAAACCATAACCATTCAAAGCCTTGGTAAGTTGTACAGTTCAGAGAGAAAATATACGGTCAGCTTAACAGAGAAAAAGTGCGTTTTCACCCAGGAGAAAGTCTATTTTTAACTGGGAAATCTGGGATTTTTTTTTTCTTGTCTGCATATACACCCTGATTTATGTATATAGAGAACAACAGCGGTCCTGTCACACTTCCCTGGGGCATTCCTGACTATACCCTTGTCTCGGATGAACACTCGCCATCAAGGACAACTTACTGGGTCTTCAAGCCACTCTGTGAACTTTTCCATATGCTCGTACCTTTAACAGTCTGCAATGGGGCAACTTTTCAAATGCTTTCTGGAAATGTAGAAATACGGAATCTGCCTGTTACCCTTCATCCGTTGTGTGCAGTATATCATGTGAGAAAAAGGCAGGCTCAGTTTTGCACCACCTATGCCTTCTAAAACCTGTTGAATTGTGGACATAAACTTCTCAGTACCAAGAAATTTTATTGTATTTGAACTGAGACTATGTTAAAGGATGCTGCAGCAAACCTAAGTTATGGATATTGGTCCATAATTTTGTGGGTCCATTCTTTTACCCTTCTTAAATATACTGGAGTCGCCTGTGCCGTTTTCCAGTTGATTGGTACTTCATGCGGGGCGAGAGATTTATGATACATGCAAGGTAGGTAAGAGGCCAGTGCTCTAGACTACTCTTTGTAAAATTGAACTGGGATTCCATCCAGACCTGATGATTTATTTGTTTTCAAATCCTTAAGTTGTTTCTCTACGCCAGGGATGCTTATTATCATGTCGCCCATATGTGTGTCTGTCCAATGGTCAAATGACAGTACAGGGTTTTTGAAGCAGCTTTTGATGTATCTCGAGAGATATGTTTGCAGTCAGTGTGTACCGTATCGTCAATTTGTATTTATGATGATATATGATACATGATTGTGAAAACCATTAAAATCTGACTTCTCAGTGAACAATAGAGAAGTGTTTTGGAAATTACCAAGGGAAAGGGGGTGGGGTGAGGCAGGGGAGAGGATGACAAATAAATTGATGGGAAAGGTGGCTAGGACGTGTAGCTAAGGGAATAAATATTAGATGGGGCGTGTAAATTCTTTGCTGGATTCCATGGCTAACTAATGAGAGTTGGGTGGACAACATTAGAAAAAATGGAGGAACTGCTGGGGTGTATATTGCTGAATGCGTGGTAAGTCTAGATAAGGTTTGTATCCAGGTGTGCATGCAAAATGAGATATTATTATGCTGAATTACGAAAAAAAAGTTCGTGACATTTAACAGGTATGTGCTACGGTGACTGCAGCTCTTTCATATGTGGTTGTGTTTAATCATGTTATATTGTTTTCATATATTGTTTCTGTCAGTCGAGCTGAATATACTGTACAGTCATTTTCCTTTTTTTATAGGGTTAAAAAATGTAAAGATTATTACGAAATTTTGGGTGTGTCGAAGGATGCTACTGATAGTGAAATTAAAAAGGCATATAAGAAGCTAGCCTTGTTGCTTCATCCGGATAAAAATAAATGTCCTGGTGCCAATGAAGCTTTTAAAGGTTAGTACTTTTGGTAAAAACTTCAGTGCATTTGTAACTACAATGATTGCATCCCATTTATTGTTGTGTTCAGATGTAACAAACTTTCTTAATGTGAAATAGAGACATAGTCACCTCCCCCTCTCCCCCCACCTCCCCCTCTCCCCATCCACCTCCACCTCTCCCCACTCACCCACCTCCACCTCTCCCCACTCACCCACCTCCACCTCTCCCCACTCACCCACCTCCACCTCTCCCCACTCACCCACCTCCACCTCTCCCCACCCACCCACCTCCACCTCTCCCCACCCACCCACCTCCACCTCTCCCCACCCACCCACCTCCACCTCTCCCCACCCACCCACCGCCCCCTCTCCCCACCCACCCACCGCCCCTCTCCCCACCCACCCACCGCCCCCTCTCCCCACCCACCCACCGCCCCCTCTCCCCACCCACCCACCGCCCCCTCTCCCCACCCACCCACCGCCCCCTCTCCCCACCCACCCACCGCCCCCTCTCCCCACCCACCCACCGCCCCCTCTCCCCACCCACCCACCGCCCCCCCTCTCCCCACCCACCCACCGCCCCCCCTCTCCCCACCCACCCACCGCCCCCCCTCTCCCCACCCACCCACCGCCCCCCCCTCTCCCCACCCACCCACCGCCCCCCCCTCTCCCCACCCACCCACCGCCCCCCCCCTCTCCCCACCCACCCACCGCCCCCCCCCTCTCCCCACCCACCCACCGCCCCCCCCCTCTCCCCACACACCCACCGCCCCCCCCTCTCCCCACCCACCCACCGCCCCCCCCTCTCCCCACCCACCCACCGCCCCCCCTCTCCCCACCCACCCACCGCCCCCCCTCTCCCCACCCACCCACCGCCCCCTCTCCCCACCCACACACCCACCCACCCACCCACCGCCCCCTCTCCCCACCCACCTCCTCCTCTCCTTGCTGAGTGTGCTGCCCAACACTATGTACTTCACTTCAGTGACTGCTTCACAGATTGTGGCATCTTGATTCCTCCTAATGCCAGCTTTCCTGAACTGCGCAGGTGGGAACTCACCCTGCAATATATTATATGTGCCCGTAACCCTCCTGCTCTCAGCCTTTGCTACTTCCTGTCTTTCATCCACCTGTTCACTTCCCTGCTCCCATTGCAGCACTACACAGCTGTCTATTCCACCAACGTACTCACTAGGCTTTTCCATTCCTCTACTCCTCTCCTTTCTCCCCCCCACCCCCCCTGGCCCCCATTCTCTATCCCCAGTACCAAGTGATTGCACCTAGCAGCCCTGCTGTATCCCCACTATCCCCACCACACCTCTATATATTCCCCCATGCACCCTACATTTTACACCACAACTACCCCCTTCCCCTCCCTACCACCGCCTCCTCCTTTCCTCCTTACCCCATACCCAAGATAGCTTCTTCCGTCATGTGCACTGCTGTATGCGGTCCGGCGATAGTGGCCAGAAACAGTGGAGATAAGATTCGCTGTTTAAATTAATAAGCCATCATACTGTGTATTGGTGACAAGTCTGTTTTTCTCCTACAACTGACACTATAAGACTTAATGGAAATAAGGTTTGATTCTGTAAAAATCAGATATTTCTAAATTTCCTTTATAGTGTTAAAGGGTTCGGGGACTTTTGAATTTCATTTTTGTGTAGCAACTACAGAAGCTAATGTGTAAAAACAGTTCTACTTTACCATGTCTGCTGAGTAAAAACACGACTGTGGTAATTAACAAATTTGTTACCAAATAATGTGGTAACAGTGATCACCTCTGCATATTGGAGATACTGCCATTTGCCCATAGAAAAGTAATACAGTAGAAGCCTGATATACTGTAGTCCAGCTTGAAAAAAATTGCATTACAGTCTGCATGTAGCCTTTCTGCATTATAATTAACTGCTGCAACCTCCAAGCTCTCTAAACAATAACTGAAACTCATGGATGTGATTAAACCAAAACTTTGGTTTGTTTTATCAATACATCAGGATTGTTGCTGTACAGAATCTTTTATTCCATGGTTAACATAATGATGCATTAATGAATTGTCTATGTAGTGGTGCTTGGCAGTAATCGAAATGAGCACAACCATCATGTGGATCATAAATTATTCATTCATTTTGTAGATTTCGGTGTGCTTTTAAAGATGCTACAGAAACAGAAACAGAAACGATGTTGTATGTATAATAAACTAACAATTATTGACCGTGTGAAGAATGGTGAAACTAAAACTAGTTTATCATGGGAGTGTGGTGTGCCACTTTCCTGTCAGTTATTAAAGCTTCTTCTGAAACATTTCACTTTGATTTACATGAGAATAAAGATTTTATAGCTTCCGACAGATAGTTTCCAAGATAGAAATGTTGCTATGGAATTTGCCAAATGACCATTGAAGGAGAAGCAAGGTCTTGCATAAGTTAATTTGCTTCAGTTTCCTGCAATTCTACACAAGGTAAAGGTAAATGAAAATTTAAGTGATTTAAAAGTGTATAATTATGATGAAAGGGCTTTTTATTATTGATTGCTTTCAGCCAGAACTCTTGACACAAAAAATCAGGAAATAAATTGGGTAGTCATAAATTGAAATCTCTTTGTGTGGGTAAAAGCAAAAGTCAGAGATGTTTCAACCGTGTAAACAAGACATTACAATCCACTTACAGGCATTCAGTGAATGCTTGGATCACAAGTGACATTTTCACCAACTGGTTCTGTCAGTGAGAAAGCAACTACGGTCACTTAAACTGAGAGAAGCAGCTCTACTCATCATTGATCACTGTCCAGTTCATTCACCTGCTGATGTGTTGCAATCTCAAGATGGACAAATAAAAACTATGTTTTTGTTAAAAAATGTGATGGCATTAATTCAGCTGCTGGATCAGGGATCATAAAAGCATTTAAGGCTCATTGTTGCTGCGAACTGCTCATTTGAGTAGTAAATCTGAAGAGAGTTACATATTCAGCAGGCCTGGCATGGCAAAGCATTGATCCAACTGCTATTAGGAATCACTGGAACAAGTGTTCCATTGAAGAAACTGCAACACGCGGATACTGTAGTGGTGTAGATTCCAACAGCAGTGGCATCCAGTGTACATGTGATGCCCAATATTGGTCTTGGCAACTTGAACAGCTGCGTAGTCATTGACAATGAAGAGCCAATTTTGGAGACCACAGATGACAATGACATTATTGGTGCTGTTTGAAATACGAGTAGCGAAGCAGTTGAGAATGAGGATGATGAAGCTGAAGACGAAAGTAGTTGATGATCCCTGTACACTTGAAATATTGGATGAAGTGATCATGTGGATGGAGTGACAAAGTGAACAAAACCAAACTGAGTTGTTGTACCTGATGAGCATAAAACAATACAGTTTAATGAAACTGCATGAAATGACCCGACAAAGAAAGCTAACTGCCATCTGTAAAGCAATAAAAGAATGACGTATTGTAACTTGCAGGCAATGTTGTAAATTGTTGTACTGTATTTGATAGAATTTACTTTGTATGTGACATGAAACTCATGTTATTGTTTGATTGATGTTTGACTGAAATTTGTCTAATTGCTTTACACTATTTGGTAAGTTTCTGTAGTGTTTTGCTTTTAATGATCCTTAAATTCAAGTACAGTATAGTACAGGTGTAATTTGTCATTACACAACTCTCTCAGATACCATGGGTACACTATAACATGGGAGTAAAGAAAGCATGTTCCTCGACAGCCACATTATATCGAGCGTGTACTGTGCTATCTGTTACGTTTGTTTGGAAAAAAGGCATATAGACAGTCATTGTTATTTAAACGAGAATGTAGATGAATGATACTGAATACTTTATTTTTCTCTCCTTTTATGTACTGTGTTTTTTAATGTTGACATTAATGTTATGAAAATATTTTCAAATTTTTAAAAGTTGTCATTTTATGCTTTTTACTGTAGCTTCATTACAACAGTTATTCCCCATCCTTCCCTCATTCTGACCACTAAGTTTCATTGGAAAGAGAATGAACTTATGTTAAAAGTTTGATTTGTGTTTTTTTTTTCCAAAATAAGAACAATCTAAATTGCAGTGTTTAATTGACTGAAGAACAAATCTTACCATTGAGCCAGTGTTGAATGTTGAGCTTCCTTCTTCTTGGTAATTTTGTGAGTACGACTGTTTGCAAAGGCAAATAATTAATAAGTGTGCTCCTGTTGAAGATTATTTGACATTGTGTAGATTCCAATTTCTGTAAACAGGTATAGTAAGCTAATTCCAAAAATTGACTTTATAGCTGTGGGAAATGCTGTAGCAATTCTAACAGACCCAGAGAAACGAAAACAGTATGATTTATATGGGTCAGAAGAAGAGAGGTTGCAACAGTCCAACAGGCATAGTCATCGTGAATACAATTACACAAGAGGATTTGAAGGTACAGTAGAAAAGTCTGTGATTGTTTCGTGAGTCAGTATGCATGTAATAAATTCCTTAAACTCATGGGGTCATGCACCTGGCTTTCGCCATGACTTGCAGCTGAATTTGTTGTAGAATTTCTTTTGTTCATCAGTATGTTAATGAAGTAATGTTTTGAGGTTCAGTTCTATGGGCCACTTAAGCAGGTTTTAAAAAATCTAGAGGTGGTAAATATAATAATTATAGCTAATGTAATAAGTAATTTAAAGGTCAGTTTTCACTTGTATGACTGTGTGGTTTTTGTAAACAGTTGGGATGTCAGTAAGTAGGTAATTTGATACCATTTTCATTCCTATTTGATAGTAATATTTTTACGGGTGGAGGGGGGGGGGGCATTGGAGAGAGAGAGAGAGAGAGAGAGAGAGAGAGAGAGAGAGAGAGAGAGAGAGAGAGCTGGTAGTGGGTTCACTATTCACTCTTTTGAGTCATTCATTAGCTTTACCAATAAAGCAAATGTCATTCTTTATTTGCTAGTCAGATTTTTAAATGTGTTTGTTCTATTGAAAATACCTAATAGACTAAAACATTTTCATTACTGACAACACTCATCATACACACAGTTGAAAATATCTATGCAGTATATGTCAACTCTTTCTTTGTGCAGATACCACCTATAACAAAATTAAAATAGCCTTAAGAGTCCTGAATCTATGAATATGGATTTCTACTGATTCTTACAGCTCTTGTACAGGGCAGATTCTTTTCCACTGATTCTTCTACACCTTCTCCAGATCACATTTCGGGCAAAAAGTTCCTGTTCCTGTTTCAATTTTAGTGTAGAAAATTCAGGCCGCCTACCTCAATAGGCTTGTGAAGCCCATCCCCTTCACTCTGTGAGAATAGATACCAGTTCATTCAATGAAAAGTGGCATTGAAGAAACATCAACTTGGCCTGGAGACAGTAGTTACAATATCAGATTGTATCCACTTATGTAAAAGTTTTGAAGTTCACTTAATTCTGCTTTATTGCCTTGTAAACAAATTTAAATGGCTGTCAAGTGTGCAATTAACTGCCGTAAGACTATTATCATTACAAGTTCGCTACTACCCGTGGCTATCCATGATTTACTTCATTAGACCCTTCAGTAGTCTTCTTTAAAAGAAGTGCTAGCTGTACGAGGTGCATTCAAGTTCTAAGGCCTCCGATTTTTTTTCTCCGGACTGGAAAGAGATAGAAACATGCACATTGTTTTAAAATGAGGCTGCGTTCATAGTCAATACGTCCCAGAGATGGCAACACCGTACGGCAGATGGAATTTTACCGCCAGTGGCGAGAATGAGAACTGTTTTAAATACTTAAAATGGCGACGTTTTCCTTACTTGAACAGCGTGAAATCATTCGTTTTCTGAATTTACGTGGTGTGAAACCAATTGAAATTCATTGACAGTTGAAGGAGACATGTGGTGATGGAGTTATGGATGTGTTGAAAGTGCCTTCATGGGTGCGACAGTTTAATGAAGGCAGAACATCGTGTGACAACAAACCGAAACAACCTCGGGCTCGCACAAGCCGGTCTGACGACATGATCGAGAAAGTGGAGAGAATTATTTTGGGGGATCGCTGAATGACTGTTGAACAGATTGCCTCCAGAGTTGGCATTTCTGTGGGTTCTGTGCACACAATCCTGCATGACGACCTGAAAATGCGAAAAGTGTCATCCAGGTGGGTGCCACGAATGCTGACGGACGACCACATGGCTGCCCATGTGCATGTTGCCAAGCAATGTTGACGCGCAACGACAGCATGAATGGGACTTTCTTTTCGTCGGTTGTGACAATGGATGAGACGGGGATGCCATTTTTCAATCCAGAAACAAAGCGCCAGTCAGCTCAATGGAAGCACACAGATTCACCGCCACCAAAAAAATTTCGGGTAACTGCCAGTGCTGGAAAAAATGATGGTGTCCATGTTCTGGGACAGCGAGGGCGTAATCCTTACCCATTGCGTTCCAAAGGGCACTACGGTAACAGGTGCATCGTACGAAAATGTTTTGAAGAACAAATTCCTTCCTGCACTGCAACAAAAATGTCCGGGAAGGCTGCACGTGTGCTGTTTCACCAAGACAACGCACCCGCACATCGAGCTAACGTTACGCAACAGTTTCTTCGTGATAACAACTTTGAGATTTCTCATGCTGACTACTCACCTGACCTGGCTCCTAGTGACTTTTGGCTTTTTTCAACAATGAAAGACACTCTCCGTGGCCACACATTCACCAGCCGTGCTGCTATTGCCTCAGCGATTTTCCAGTGGTCAAAACAGACTCCTAAAGAAGCCTTTGCCGCTGCCATGGAATCATGGCGTCAGCGTTGTGAAAAATGTGTACGTCTGCAGGGCGATTACGTCGAAGTAACGCCAGTTTCATCGATTTCGGGAGGGTAGTTAATTAGAAAAAAAATGAGAGGCCTTAGAACTTGAATGCACCTCGTAATATTCCATGAAGTTCACATGCAATAATGTCTAAAGTAATTCACCTAAAAATCTGTTTCTCTGACTGGTTTACAACTGTAGCTGCTTAACATTTACTATAAAAGGACTTGAAGAATAATGATTTTCTTCATCTTGGCTAAAATTTGTGACCTGCTCATTAAGAAGCCTACCAAGTGACTCAATTAACTGAACTGCAGCAGAAAGTCCCACTTTATTATCGATTTCATAGTGATTGACTCCCAACTTTGAGTTCATATTCTGGTCACATTGCACTGTGAACATCGATATGTTACACCTTGCCGAAATCGTGGAAATGTCTCGTTCTTTAGTGTATGACTATTACATCTTAGTTGAAATGGGGGTAACATACGCAGTAATATTTTAGAGAAACCGAGCTTTTTCTAGCTTTTTTTGGCGAGTGTCAACTTTAAGGGTGCATAAAAATCAGACTGTAATTAGGAGAAAAATTTTCTTTGCTTAGTTTAGATATAACCTTGTCCTGTTAAATACAGATTTTCATAATTTTCTGATAACTCATTTCATCATCATAATGTGAAATGCAAGACGCTGTGATTGAGCTTACCATTGTGGCTGTTGCGACAGAGAAGCCACTGGTGTTCAGCATGAACTCTTAATGGTTACATCACTAATGAATACTCCTCATGTTTGTTAGTTAAGAATTTGTAAAGCAGTTGTGTTAGCAGCTGCAATATATGCAAGGCTGTGGTGGAGTGTAGTTGTCACACCAGCATGCCACCATTGTGTGGCCATAAGCACTTCTTCGTCACTGAAGAATGGCAACTTCGTAGTCGCATTCCAGTACAGTTTTGGTGTGTTCAAATTTCTTCTTCTTCTTCTTCTTCTTCTTCTTCTTCTTCTTCTTCTTCAAGTAGAGGGAAGTAATATGAGAAAGTGCAAATAAATGTTCAGTATGCAAGCAGCTGACAATAAATGAACATTTGTATAACACATGTGGACAGTAAATGGAGAAGTTGATTAGCTCAAATAACTTTTGTAGTAAAGAATGATGACTGAAATAAAACCCACCTTAACCACTTTTGGCTGAGGTCTCGCTGCTGCTATTGCAGTCATCTACTTAGATCAGCAACAATTCTATTGCTATGGCAAGATTGTGGGCGTAATTGTTTTCAAGCTTGTGTACATGACTCTCTGAATTCATTGAGACACATTGGGGAACACTTTCCATAGTGGAGCGACGCAACTGTAACATATTAATTTTAAAATTCTTGTTCTCCTTTGCTACCTTGTTCTTGACAAATGTGTAAATAGGTTCAATGGTGTTCAATTTGAAGTGCACTACAGGCAACCAGTGAAGTTTAATTTCCTTGTCCATTATTGCAAAATACTTTCCAAAAGGTATTCTTGCACCCTGAAGTGCAGTTGCGCTTGTTCCAGTAGGCCAGTTTCAATAAATTTCTCATATGATGTGGCATTAGATGGAAGCTCTACATTATTGTTTTTCATCCATTCAATAATGGTCTCCATTCTCCATTTCTTAAATGGATTTCATGGTATTGGGTTGATCTTGTGGCACAACATGACATGGACTCGACTAATGTCTGAAGTAGTGCTGAAGGGAATTGACACCATGAATCCCGCAGCACTGACCCTAAATCTGTAAGAGAACAAGGGGTTGGAGATCTCTTCTGAAGAGCATGTTGCCAGTGATCCCATATATGCTCAATAATGTTCATATCTGGGAGTTTGGTGGCCAGCAGAAGACTGTTCCTGGAGCCACTTCGTAGCAATTCTGGACATGTGGGATGTTGCATTGTCCTGTTGCAACTGCCCAAGTCCATTGGAATGCACAAAGGGCACGAATGGAAGCAGGAGAGAAAGCTTACGTACGTGTCACGTGTCAGTCACATCTTGACTAATCAGGGGTCCCATATCGCTCCCAACCGCACATGCCTCACATGACACAGCCTCCACCAGCTTGAACAGCTCCCTGCTGACATGCAGGATCCATTGATTCATGAGGTTGTCTCCATACCCATATACGTTCATCAACTTGATACAATTTGAAATGAGACTCGTCCGACCAGGCACCATGTTTCCAGTCAACAGCAGTCCAATGTCCGTGATGACGGGTCCAGGCGAGGTGTAAAGCTTTGTGTCGTGCAGTCGTCAAGGTTACATGAGTGGGCCTTAGGGTCCGAAAGCCCAGTCAACGATGTTTCATTAAATGTTTTGCATGCTGACACATGTTGATGGCTCAGCATTGAAATCCGCAACAATTTGCGGAAGGGGGGCACTTCTGTCACATTGAACGTTTTTCTTCAATTGTCATTAGTCCCATACTTGAAGGATCTTTTTCTGGCTGCAGCAATGTAAGTGATTTGTGTTTTACTGGAATCCTTACAATTCACTCATGAAATGGTCGTACGGGGCTATATCCACTTCATCGCTACCTTGGAGATGCTGTGTCCCATCGCTCGTGCTCCAACTATAACACCATGTTCAAGCTCACTTAAATCTTGGTAACCTGCTATTGTAGTAGCAGTAACTGATCTAACAACTGCTCCAAATACTTGTTGTCTTATATAGGTGTTGCTGGTTGCAGTGCTATATTTTGCCTGTTTACATATCTGATGTGAATACACATGCCTATACCAGTTTCTTTGGCACTTCAGTGCAAAAGAATTGCAGATCTGTCTGGTAATTTTTTGAGAATGCTCCTAAAACACACTCTGTAGTTTGTGGCATTCATTCTAGAATGATAATCTGCACCCCCTTTGTGTCCAATAAAACATAAGCCAGCGTTTTGCATGAGCACAATTTTGTTCCTGATGTGGCACATTATAACGCTTTTTTCAGAACCAGACGTTGTTTTGAATTCCTCCTTTCCAGCCACTCGAATCTTTAACACTTCCTCTTTGATAATCGTATTCATTTTCTGATGCATAAGGCATACTTTGTTCCTGCCAGCCAAACTTCCTGGAATGACTTGCACCACGCCAACTCTCATCATTGTTATAAACAGTCCATCCGGTGTTGCCCAAGTGTCTTATTTCCCACAAGAACTTGGCTCTTTTTTCCTGTTATTCAGTTATTTTCCATCAGCACAGGTCTAGTGTTGAACTTTTTGTATCTGAAGCCCAATTTTCAAATAGTTGTTTCGCTCATATCAGGAAAGTCTTACACTTCATTCTTCAATGCTTCCAACATGGCTGCTACTGTTGGAAATGGCTTTCCCACATCGAAGCCTTGGATTTTTCTTCTTGTGACTCCCTGTGTATACTCATCCAGTATAAACTTCTGTCGGCTGCCAGAACTCTCTCTCTCTCTCTCTCTCTCTCTCTCTCTCTCTCTCTCTCTCTCTCTCTCCTCTCTCTTTCTTTTTCTTTTTTGATACAAGATATGAAGTTCTTCTATAGTCTCTCAAAATTTGCTTCACTGAACTTTCACTAATATTGAGACATTCAGAAGTTCTCTTTGCTGGCTGTAATATGGAAATGCTCGCGCCCTGTTCTTATTTGTCCTCGAAGGAACTGTGTGTACTGATCACCATAGACTTTACACAACTCTGTAAATGATGCATGATTGCACACACACATACAAGGCAATTAGTTACGTTACGTGCACTGTCTCGCATAGATAGACAACAACAGATGGGAGCACAGTTGTGTCCAATCTGATGTGAAGATGGAATGTAAACACTGCAATAATGAACAGTGAACAATGAAGTGGGAATACTGTTCAGAGGTCGGGCAACATAGCACATGTGAGCATGTGGCACAAAGAAACACAAAAGCCAATAAACTAAAAATGTAGATTTACATACATAAAAATATAACAGCTGTGAAGGGCAACAGAGCTTGCATTTAAACATTATTTTGTTAATATGTATCACCATCAGGAAAATTGCAAAAATATACACCCACCACTATTAGAACAAAAAGACTAATCGGAAAGTGATGACAATTCATCTGGAAGTTTAATGTGGTGTATCTTTAAACTGTGCATAGAAAATTATTCTCCTAATTGTGGTCTGTCTTCTGTGGCTCCTGTAATTTGACACTTGCCAAGAAAGGTTGAAAAAGGCACCCTTTCTCTTAAATATTACCATGTATGCTGCCCCCTTTTCAACTAAAATGTAATATTCATTCACCAAATAAAAGTAGTCATTTCCACAATTCCAGCAGGGTTTAACACATGTGGTGTGACCAGAATATGAGCTCAAAGTAAGGTTCAGTAATTATGAAATGGATAATAAGCGCAGGAAATGCTTAATTCTCATTGGCTGCTGATCTAAAATGGCCAATCAGAAAAGCTCCTGCTTCCAGATACCCACATTAATCCCTAACTTGTCCAATAGGATTACAGGAATTGAATATGAAGAACTTTCAGTGTATGGAACCAAATTCATATGAAAATAAAACAGTTCAAATTATCCCCAGAAATAAAATGTTAATTCATTTGACTGCTAACTTACATTATGACTGCTTTTATACAAAAGCACGCACATTGCCCTATGTCACACTACTCAAGATTGCAAAAGATGTTTCCTGCACCTAGTTTTCCATAGTTTTCAATAAAATAAAATGTCCACACTTCACGTATTCCATCCACACACTTCATCACTCTTTCCAAAACACTTACAAAACAAAACATAATTAAATAATAATTTTGAAATAATTACTTATATGGCTGCGAAGTATTATAGTCAAAACAAAGAAAATTTTAGACGAGTAATTTCTATGAACAAATATTTTAGTTATTGTTTTAGATGATATTATAAGAAAATACATTACAGTCCTTTACATTGTTTTGCAGTACAATAAAAGCTGTTAATGTATATCTTCAAAAGTATTGTACATACGAGGGTAAGTCAGTTATTACCCACAAAGTAGTTATAATATTTTATTATAATCACTGCTTTGTCAGAGACAAATCGATGGCCTCTTAAGGCCTGTTTGAGTGGACCAAACAAGTGATAGTCATAAGGGGACTACATGGATGTTGATCCAGTACTTCAAATTTGAGTTTCTGGAGTGTTTCAGCAGTGTGGGTAACAGTATGCGGACAGGCATTGTCGCACAACAACACAACACCTTTTGACAGCAATCCTCGCCATTTGCTGTTTATTGTTGTGCCCCTTTGCCCATAATGTTCCAGTACTGGACCTTGTGCATCCCAAAAAACCCTAAGCATCAGTTTTGCTGCAGACAGTTGGGTCTTGAACTTTTTCTTGCACGGCGAATTTGGGTGTTTCCATTCCATACTCCGCCGTTTACTCTCTGGCTCATAGTGATGGATCCATGCTTCGTCACCAGTAATGATCCTATCTAAGAAGTTGTCCACTTCGTTACCATAGTGATCCAAATGTTTTTTGCAGATGTCCAAGCGCGTTTGTTTATGCAACTGCGTGAGTTGTTTTGGGACTCATCTTGCACTAACTTTGTGAAACCCAAGTGTGTTGTGGATGATGTAGGCAGAACCATGACTAATTTGTATATGATGTGCCACTTTGTCAATAGTTAATCGTCTGTCTAAGAGAATCATTTCACGTGAACGCTCAATAGTTTTTTCATTTGTGGCGGTAAATGGTTGCCTGGCTCCTTCATCATGCGTAACACTTGTGCGACCATTTCATAATTTTTCAGTCCATTCATAGACGCTCTGTTGTGGGAAAACCGCACCCGCACCGAACCGAAAGTCTTCAATGAATTTTGACCCCTGATATGCCTTCCAACCACAGGAAAAGGATCACTGAACGTTGCTCTTCTTTGGTGCAAATAGACAGCGCAGAGCAGCCATGATTAACAGCAAGGCAGCAATAACAAAACTAACCTAGCAGCTTGAAAATTGCAAAGATTTAACAACAAATAAAAAAAGTGTGCATCATCAATGTAAAATGACAGTGCTACTGAAATAACAGAGATATAACTAAATTGCAGAAAATAATTGACTTACCCTCGTAATAACAACAGATTTTAACAGCACAGTTTTAGCAGCAACACAAGACTGTATGTGAAGTATGAAATAAATCTGAAAAAATTAGCAATGTTTCCTGTCAGATTTATAGTGTGTGTGAATAGATGTTTTGGTCAGATACCAGGCTCCTTCACTGCCCATGTGCATGCACGCTAGAGTGGATGGGGTTGGGGGGGGGGGGGGGGGAGAGAGAGAGAGAGAGAGAGAGAGAGAGAGAGAGAGAGAGAGAGAGTGTTTGGGTACTCACTGCAAGGAATGATAACTTGGAATAATCTGCTGAGTCACATTCTGTCAATAAAATAAATTAGAAACAGTATTTCATGCATATCTTCATCAGCCATGTATTGTGGTTAGCCACATGTAAGATAAATCAGAGCATCTAGAAATAGCTACCATAAGCAAAGAAAACTTGCAGTTCGTTAACTAAACAACCTCTAGCCTTTAGCTCATACTTTCCCATCACTTCTTCCTATGCCACATCATCTGTCTAGTGCCCATTCCACCAACAAACAGTGATAGAAAACAAGTAGTAAAGAAAACTGTCTGAAAGTTGGAAATAAACGAGTGAGGCACAGGTAGTTGTGAAAAAAAGCCAAAATTGCATCAAAGACACAAGGGGTTGGGGTAGTAGATGTTTTTTGTCTTTAACTCTTGATATTTAGAAAGTTGATTATGTTATGTGTAAGCTTTTTCATGAATGCCAACATTAACTACGTTATATGCAGTACAGTTGTATTTTGGATGTATGTTAAATACTCTTCCATAATCAAAAATGAGGCAGTGAAATAATTAACACAATGAATCGACACTTGTTTTAGGAAACTACTGTTGCAGAGTTATATGTTATGTTTTTTGTTTATTTTTTTAGCTGATATCACTGCAGATGAACTTTTCAACATGTTTTTTGGCACTGGATTCCCTAGTCAGAATGTGTACATGAGGAGAGGTGGGAGATGGCAACGTGCCACAGAAGCCCAGACTCAAAACAGAGAGGTAAGATAATCATAATGTCTTATGAGTTTGTGAAAGATCTGCTTTTGTGACAGTGTAACATGCATGTTGCACTATGAGCATTTTACAGTGAGAAAATCTCATGGTTTGGTAGATTCTGAATGTCTCTTATGAATCTTTTTCCTTCATCTAAACAATGTTTAGCCAATCAGCATAATCTCTGCCAGTAGCTGTAACTCGGAACAAATTCCAAACTTGCAAAATCAATGTTACTAGAAAAAGGCACACTTGTAAAAAATCGGCTCTTATTGAGTGGGCAACATACAATAATGCAGTTAGTTCTCTGGTTGCTCATTATTTTGCAGATTTTGGGTCTTTTTAACGTAGTGTTGTTACATATACCCATCAAATTATGCAGAGAGGGCATTACATGTTCATTTACAATTGTGTAATACCATAAAATCATTACAAACAGAACTTGATAATACATACAAACTGAAGGAAAATAAGCTTTAGCATTACAGCATTAGCGATCCATACTAACAGAACCACAGTTATAGCTCTGCCACGCAAGTTGAAACCCTCTATTTCCTTTTGTGTGGCATAATGATGATGTGACCTCAGCAGTACTTAAGCACAGATTGCTTGCGTGTCTTGTATATTACTTCTTTGTTTTTATTAACTTCATGTTGAGTTAAAAAAAGCGATAAGTGCTTTGTAGTCAAAGACAAACTGCCTTGTCGTTATTAATCTCTGTTCTAGAGTACTTCTGTAATCTATACGTCTAAGCAGTTTTACACTCACTCTGCCTGCTTTCCAAGTGACCTGAGGGATTTGCAATTACTGTGTCCATATTTCAAAATAATTTCCATTTACATGCTTTAGCACTTCTGCGGTTTTGAATTTCCTGAATTTTAAATGCTATGTCCAGGAGAAACTGTGCCATATAAGTAGCAAAACATGAATTTTATGGGAGAGACCAAAAACTGTTTGTAATGTGTTGAAAGTTTCACAGCAGTGCAATATTTGAAGCACTGAAATGCAGTTCTAGATCCTATGAAAACATTCAACAAAGAAAACGATTTGCCTGAAGACCTAATTATGTCCAGTATGCAATACACTTTTGACAAACACCATGTAACTAACATAATTTGTCGCAAATACCGAGACCATATTTCAAGCACACATTATGTTGTAATACTCCTGATACTGTTTCTGTGGGTGGTGGTGGTGGTGTCATCGTCGACCCCCCCCCCCCCTCCCCCTCCAAGGAAAAAGTTGCGTACTAATTATCACTCATTCATGACAATAATTTGAGACAAAGGTGACACTGCTGAGACAGCAACCCCCAAGAAAGATTTATTGCTAAGGGATGCTGTCACAATAACCATGAATGTTCTTACAGAGAACAGCTATAATTATAACTACCCTGTTTGCATTTCTTAATACCTTCAAAGAATTTATCTAGGCTGCCTTTGGATCTTTTACCATTCTTCATTGACCATGCGCTTGTAAAGAATCGTATCCAGATGGTTCTGTATCTTTTTCGTTTTCATGACAGTTGACTAATTTTGAGAGTTCGTCCAGGGCTAATTGAGTCACAGAGCCACAAACTTTATTGTGCATAGTTTGTGAAAAAGAGTAGGGGACGGACTTAATAAATTCGTGACACTTTTTTTTTTTTTTTGCACTTCTTTAGACGACATGCCGTATTGGAGGAAGTGCAAATTCGCATTGTTTAAGATTGCACTCAGTCTAGTTGTGGACAGTGTCAGATTCCAATCTGAGTGGCCTGTCTTCAGACACTTGTGCACAATCACGTATTAACCTCTGGTTCCATCTGAGTGGGCTTTCTTCAAACACTTCTGCACAATCAGGTACTAATCTTGGAAGAGAATTTGCTAATATTACATTCCAGTTCTCATATATGCAGCTGTCAGAATAGAAAATGACATGCACCTCTATTGTTCTGGAAAGGGTATCCATAGTACATGAGAGAAAACTTGTTGTAACCAATTAACGTAGTCTCATCGAAGCAGTCACCCAATGAATTACTCCTTAGATTGCACATAGCACATTTATGAACAGCCAATTTTGTTTTACTACTAACTGCCTTTGATTGTAATTGTGAAGCCAATTTTGTGGCCTGTAATTCCATTTTGTGGCATGAGCACAGCTTCCACTGGTTATATTTATCATCTTCTTTTTGCAGTCTTACCTTCTTTTTCAATTCTGTGTGCTGCTTCCAGAAACCTTCAATCAAGTTCCCAAACCTGTAAATGCAACAAAAGATGCATTGCTGTTTGTTAGGTGCAGTAAGCTGAGATGAGATTCTCTGATAGTAAAGTTCTGCTCTGACTTACGGGTGAAACATTTTCAGCATTTCATTTTTCTTTGTAGAGCATGTAAAGGTATAGTTAGGTTGTCTAGTAGACGTAACAATTGGCTTCGAGGATGATTTCCTGGTGTAATGCCATGGCAGTTTTGGAAGGCTGTCCAAGACATCTTTCCTGCAGGTTTTCTCATGATTTTTATTCATTTGTCTTCACATTTCTGAATCAGCTGTCATCCCCTGTGGGCATAGTCCATATCAATTCAGGCAGGCTAGGAAAAAATCTTACATTCATAGTCTTGGATGTTATTTAATTTAGCATATGTTAAAATGAAGGACTAAGTAAGAATACTTATTTTTTTTTGTTTTCTCTAAAAAAATTTCTGCTCTGAGATACAGCCCTCCAAAGACACTGCACATACCATTTGATAGATGCGAATTTTGGAAAAAAAATTTAAATGCTGTATCTCTGGAAGGGATTGGAATCGCTCCTTACCCCCTCCATTAAAACCCACATCCTTTTGTCTTTCCCTCTCCTTCCCTCTTTCCTGATGAAGCCACCATGGGTTGCGAAAGCTTGAATTTTGTGTTTGTCTCTATCAGCATACCAACGCTTTGGTAAGTTACACCATCTTTGTGTGTGTGTGTGTGTGTGTGTGTGTGTGTGTGTGTGTGTGTGTGTGTGTGTGTCTATATATATATGTCTGCTTGTGTCTGTATATGTGTGGATGGATATGTGTGTGTGTGCGAGTGTATACCCGTCCTTTTTTCCCCCTAAGGTAAGTCTTTCCGCTCCCGGGACTGGAATGACTCCTTACCCTCTCCCTTAAAACCCACATCCTTTCGTCTTTCCCTCTCCTTCCCTCTTTCCTGATGAGGCAACAGTTTGTTGCGAAAGCTTGAATTTTATGTGTATGTTTGTGTTCGTATGTGTGTCTGTCGACCTGCCAGCACTTTCATTTGGTAAGTCACATCATCTTTGTTTTTAGGTATATTTTTCCCTCGTGGAATGTTTCCTATATATATATATATATATATATATATATATATATATATATATATATATATATATATATATATATATAAAGAAAGATGATGAGACTTACCGAACAAAAGCGCTGGCAGGTCGATAGACACACAAACATACACACAAAATTCTAGCTTTCGCAACCAACAGTTGCCTCGTCAGGAAAGAGGGAAGGAGAAGGAAAGACAAAAGGATATGGGTTTTAAGGGAGAGGGTAAGGAGTCATTCCAATCCCGGGAGCGGAAAGACTTACCTTAGGGGGGAAAAAAGGACAGGTATACACTCGCACGCACACACATATCCCTTTCGTCTTTCCCTCTCCTTCCCTCTTTCCTGATGAGGCAACAGTTTGTTGCGAAAGCTTGAATTTTGTGTGTATGTTTGTGTTCGTATGTGTGTCTGTCGACCTGCCAGCACTTTCATTTGGTGGGTCACATCATCTTTGTTTTTTATATATATATATATATATATATATATATATATATATATATATATATATATCTAAAAACAAAGTAGATGTGACTTACCAAATGAAAGTGCTGGCAGGTCGACAGACACACATACGAACACAAACATACACACAAAATTCAAGCTTTCGCAACAAACTGTTGCCTCATCAGGAAAGAGGGAAGGAGAGGGAAAGACGAAAGGATGTGGGTTTTAAGGGAGAGGGTAAGGAGTCATTCCAGTCCCGGGAGCGGAAAGACTTACCT
This sequence comes from Schistocerca cancellata, assembly GCF_023864275.1. Lineage (NCBI taxonomy): Eukaryota > Metazoa > Arthropoda > Insecta > Orthoptera > Acrididae > Schistocerca > Schistocerca cancellata. Next base: position 697,387,604 of record NC_064626.1, read on the forward strand.
TAGGGGGAAAAAAGGACGGGTATACACTCGCACACACACGGGATATATATATATATATATATATATATATATATATATATATATATATTGGAAAGATACTTGCTTTATGGTTACAAAGAAATCCTCCATTTTGACTTATCTGTCAAAGTTCTTTTACTATAGCATTCTGAACTTTTTTATACTTTATGGATTTTTTTTCTTCTAAAATGCTAATTCATAAAATTTTGGTTTTTTCTGTTAATTAGTTCCAAAAATATAGTTCTACATTCCCTGAAAAGGAGAGCTTCCACTTTTGGGTTGAACAGGTTTTATAAACAATTGAAATTTTTGCCATACATAAAACCTGTTTTATTGCCACATACTCATATAACAGGCTCATAAAAATCAAAACCTAGCCTTATTTAACTTAATTTTAGTTTTGAAAGATGAGTAAGAGACTCAGTTTTCAAGTATTTTAAATGGTTCTAAAATGCATGTGAAAGGTCCAAACACTCAAAGGTTTCAATTTATACATCTGTTCATTCTGTTTTGCATTGAAATTAGCCAGTCAATGAACTAAAAATGTGTTCCACTACTTCAGTATCTTCCTTTGATATAGAGTGATGCCTTCCTGTTAAACCAATAGGAACTGGAGCACTTAAAATGTTCAAAACATTGTGAACAGGAACTGAGCACTGATTGCATTGTTGCTGTCCTTCAGGTGGAAACCCATATCCAGCAGCTGGTCAATGTGGTAGGATAATGTTCCCTAAAATTTTGTTTAACTCATAACTGGTGTCTATAACCTCTGCAATCCACCAGTCACAGTCATAAACACACGCGCAAACATCCCCCATCTCAGGTTGTGAATCTGAATTTTATCCTGCTGTTTCTGAGGTGTTGGCCGAACGAACAAAATTTCTTCTTTCTTGCTTTTTAAAGTGCGTGCAGTTTGAGCTCGCCCATCATTTTGAGTTCCAAAATGTGTCTTCTGGATTCCTTTCATAGGAGTAATTTGTTTCGACCATTCTTCTTTTTCCTGCTCGCAGGCCCCTGTGGGCCCGGGGGTAAGAATAGGCCCGAGGTATTCCTGCCTGTCGTAAGAGGTGACTAAAAGGAGTCTCACACCTTTTTGCCTTTATGTGATGGTCCCCTGCAGGCCTTGACCTGCATTTTTCAAAACTTTCCCGAAGAGCAAGCCAATTGGGGAAGGGGTGCCTTACATGGTGCATCGGGTCCATCGAGCATTGAGTTCTTTAGCCCCCATTCTCATTGTGGCATTGCAGTCCTATGCATCCTCCATCTCTTGAGCGAGGAAACCTACCTGGGTGCATTTCCCTCCTCCCACTATGCAATGTCGTTTTCTATGCTGATGAGGACCATGGAATTCTTTGCACCTCATATTCAGCACGGTAGCCAGTCTGTTGTGGTGGGGCCGCCATGTACCCTGTTGGCTGTAGCCTGCTGACAACACAGGGATTGCTTTGCTTTTGCCTGCACCATTAACTCCCATGTATGCCATGGAGTAGATGCCCATCTCCCTGGGGCATTGGGACTCCCGGCAATGGCCATCCTGCCAGGTGGTCCTTGCTGAGGCTGGGTGGTGCCCATGGGGAAGGTCCCTTATCGGAGTGGGTGGCATCAGGTCGGATGACACGTCATGAAGCGTAGTAAGTCGTCTCTTGCTGGTGGCCCACTGCCAGCAGTCTCTAAACAGGAAAGTCTAACTTCAATGCTAAGAAACATGACCCCAAATTGTTCCCCTCCCTCGCCACACCATGGGAGGAATGCCAGGCTAAGGATGGCAGTGAAGCTTATTCGCCCCGGTACCTCGTATGTACGAGAGTTTATGGGGAATCTTTCATGTCTATGAAGCCTCAGTTTTTTGTGGAGAATTTGGAGGACAAGTTTGGGAAAGTGGAGGGCTTGTCCAAAATGCGCTCTGGTTCAATCTTGATTAAAACAGCATCCTCTGCCCAGTCAGGAGCATTTTCACGGCAATGCGGTCCCCTGAGCTCCGCGGCTATAAGGGATACTACAGGCACTGTAGCGACTGTAATCAAGTGTCATTTGGTGTTTGCATTTATCCTGCTGCCCAAGAAACTTCTGATGATGAACTGGTCCCATGTGCATTGTTATCGGTTGCTTCTGGAATTCGTGAAATGACTTTATTGGTGCAGAAATGAAAAATGCCTGCTTTTCTGAAACCAGATATTATATTTGATTTGGACATGATAGCTATATTTTCAAAGTTTTTTTCAGCAACCTAGGAAATTTGGATTCTGGCAACACTCCTGTATTCTTCCTTTTTCAATCATCTAGCACATTTCTCCAAGCAAGTTTTAAAGGTCTAAAAAAAAAGGCCACATAAAGCAGCTGACACAGATGAGTAGAATTAGGTGGTTGAATCACAAGATTTAATGACCTGTTCCTGCCGCACTTTAATCACATTATTTGACAGATGACTCGAAAGATTGTCACCTATAATCACTTTAGGTCCCTCTAATTGCCAGGCATAAGGCAAGACAATTTGAACAAACCGTGATTCGAACATTGCTAGGTCAAACCAACCACTTTGATTCCTATTGTAACCTGAACCAATTATGCCCCCCTTCAGTCCGAGTATAGTAGAGGTGTTTTGCCCTATAAATGATGTATGGCGGGAGGATTGAGCCATCATCACACTGATACTTGACTTAGAACTATCCACTGTCCTTTCAGGATGTCTTGTGCCTCAGTTCACTATTACTTTCACTTGTCCAAGATTGTGACAAAAGTTTGTCTTGTCATAGTTTATAATGTTGGAGGGAGGGACACCACTCAAGGTCACTTCAAGGTTTTTAAAATAATCAGTCACTGTTTCTCGGGTAACTCCTGCCTTTGCCTCTTCATATTTTCACTTACTCTTACCATTAGTTCTTTATTGCTTTTCAGAAAATATTACCGAACTCGTGTCCAGTTCGAATGTCACTAAGTCTTTTTTCAATCCTTCTGCTCGATTGGGATATGCCTGTACAATGTACCTAATATCATTATTCCTCAAAGGAAACCCCAATTTCACACAACACAGTAATCGTTTCCTCACTATTGGTTAATGCTGGTTGGCCGCCTATTTTGTATTTGTACCTTTCCTTGAGTTTGTCATTTAATGTGGTATACAGAACTGCCTATTGCTCTGAAGCTTTCCAGATGCTTAATTTTCCTGATGTGTTTAGAAGAAATTCTGGTTTGTAGTTAGATTTCTGTGTTGGTCCCAGAACCTTTTGGTATACTCACATGATCGGATTCACCCTACAAAAACGCAATTTTGTAATTAGGCCTGCTTAGTGACTAAGCAGTATTAGCAATGAACAAAAAAACGAAACTGTGTCAGTGAAGACGTTCATATGCAAGCAATAGTATTGCAGCTTACCAGTTACACTTTGGAAATAGCACGCGCCAGCAGAAGTTTTCGCACTGTTGTGTTGGCTACAAAAGAATTATACACCTACTGACAATGCGATTTGCTGGTTGCACGCACTCAAACACGCCATTGTTGTAATAGGGTTATAATAGAAGGAAACATTCCATGAAGGAAAAATATACCTAAAAACAAAGATGATGTGACTTACCAAATGAAAGTGCTGGCAGGTCGACAGACACACAAACGAACACAAACATACACACAAAATTCAAGCTTTCGCAACAAACTGTTGCCTCATCAGGAAAGAGGGAAGGAGAGGGAAAGACGAAAGGATGTGGGTTTTAAGGGAGGGGTAAGGAGTCATTCCAGTCCCGGGAGCGGAAAGACTTACCTTATGGGGAAAAAAGGACGGGTATACACTCGCACACACACACATATCCATCCACACATATACAGACACAAGCAGACATATTTAAAGACAAAGAGTTTGGGCAGAGATGTCAGTCAGTCGAGGCAGAAGTGCAGAGGCAAAGATGTTGTTGAATGACAGGTGAGGTATGAGTGGCGGTAACTTGAAATTAGCGGAGATTGAGGCCTGGTGGATAACGGGAAGGTTAGTCAAGGATTCACAACAATGATCAGCTGCAGTGTAATTGTTAAAATGCTGTGCTAAGTTATCCAAACGTGGAAGAACCTGTAAATGATCGGATTGACACCACCTGATCAGATTCATCTCATTTTACGGTACATAATTAAGTTTGTACAGAACCCTGAGACTGAGAGTCCTATTGTCCCTTGTCCAATTTTTTCTGTGTGTTCGATTTGCGTGTTATTTCTCAGCTTAATTTTATTTGAAAAGATTTAAAAATTAGTTATGGCAGGTGTGTCAATAGTCATTAATGCTAAAGGACGAAAGAATTGAAAATGAACAAAAATTCATTTACAGTATTGTTTCTTCAACAGTAATGTAATTTGAATGTCTTGTCTTAAGAACAATGATTTTGTAATTAATAGTTTTGTTGCATTTCTTGATTTATTAATATTTTGTGCAACTTTTGTTTCAGCAAGCAAATGGCTACACTGTATTCCTGCAAATGCTGCCAATACTTCTTCTCATTGTTCTTTCTATGATGAGTAGTTTTTTCATATCGGACCCTATTTACAGTCTACATGCAAATTCGTAAGTAATGAATTTTCAAAACATACTCATTCAATATATTAAAATGCAAAGGTTAGCACTGTATATCATTATGGAATGTTTTGTAAATGGACACACACAATTGCTGAAAATGGTTTTACTATAGAATGGGTAGCCAGATAACTTGTGTGGAAGTTGAGAGAGAGAGAGAGAGAGAGAGAGAGAGAGAGAGAGAGAGAGAGAGAGAGTGTGTGAAAGGGGGGGAGGGGCAAAAATAGAGCTATGAGGGCGGGGCACAGGTTGCACTTGGGTAGCTCAGTTGGTAGTACATTTGCCTGTTAATGGCAGATCCCAGGTTAGAGTCCCACTCCAGTGCACAAATTTAATGTGCCAGAAAGGTTCATTGGCACAAATTCTGCTTCGGAGTGAACATTGATTTAGAAATGTTATTGTAATGCTGTAAATGACTATCATGGATGTTTGCCTAAAATGGCAAGCAGTGATAAAATCCCTTATTGTGGGCAACCCATCTGATTGGGTTGTAATAAAGCTGGTTTGGGAATCTTGAGGCTTTTCTATCCAAGATAGAAATATTGTCCATACAGTGCTATAGTTCCCATTAATACCTCTTCAGTGACACGAGTTTCGACAATTTCCAGAGAACAATGAATTATGTTCTTTGTTGTTCAGAGTTAAAATAAGTATTTTGTCAGTTGCTGAAAGTGTGCACTTTGTACAAGAGTTTTTGCACTACAGATATCTTGAGTTTTGACATTAAGCAATAAAAACTGCAAAACTTGATAACTGCCAGTATTGTAAATTTGTTTGAGATTGAAGTTTTTACTGTACTTTTTGACATTGACAAAATGTTGGTTGTTCATGTTTGCACTCGAAACAGACCTGTTTCTTGTGGTAAAATTGTTCTCTATAAAAATTTCTTTTCACTTATATTTATTTTCACATTCTTGATGTATTTTTTCTTCAGTTTGAAAAAAAAGTTTGTGATGCTGGACACAAAACAATAGTGTGGCCACAAAGAACAAGAGTTTGTGTGTCCACAAAGTAAACAACAAACATAGATACAGTACAATAAGCAGTAGAACACAATCTGAGGACAGGCACCTACTGCACTGTCCTTACACACAGGAGAGCTCTGGTGGGTGGTGCAGTAGGTACCGTGCCATGTGCACAAGTCGCTGGCAGTCCCTGGTGGTGAAACAAGGCCTAATGTTGGAGGCGTTGTGCTACTTTGCCGGTCAATGAAATGATTCAACAACAAAGCCAAGGTTTTGTGGCCCATAATGAGGTGGAACTTAGTCACATAAAAGAATACATGAAACTTTTTGAGAATGTAGACGATGGCAAGCTTTTCTTTTCCAAATTGGGAGTGATAGAGTTGAGCATTTTCTGATGCGTAAGCTATTGGATGTTTGGAACCATCCTGATAGCAATGTGCAAGAATGGCCCTGAGGCTATACTGAGAGGTGTCTGTAGCCAAGACCATGTGGTGGCTAGGATGGAAGGGAGCCAAATAAGTAGAACAGAATTTAAATTTAAAATGACAAATGTATGCTTGCAGGTCTGCATCCACCAAAAAGGAACATCCTTGTAGATCCTTGTAGAGCAATCTGTGAAGAGGATGGGCTAATGTGGCTCCACCTGAAATGAATTTGTGACGGTAGGCAATTTTACCTAAAAATGGAGTTTTTTTGACATTGGAAGGATGAGACAGAGTTTTGACAGTGGTGGCATGATTATGTAAAGGCTTTACACCATACCGTAAAACCTCAGACTCCAAATACACGATGGATGGTTGGAAAAAGTGTGACTTGACCAAGTTGCACTACAACTCTGCAGTATGTAAGACCGTGAACAAGGAGCATAAGTTGCTTCAATGCATTTCCATTGATGAACCCGTCATGATGTCAACAAAATAGTTGATACAGCACAGAAATTGTGTCAGTGGCTAAACTGGACTTTGAAAAAACTTGGACTGTGTAAAAATCGGGACTTTGTACGGGCACTGATGACAGCACAGTTGAGTGCCCCATAACCCAAATATCATCAGCAGCCCAGAATGGACAGTGTCAGTTGTTCCAGAAAACACCTGAAATATTGCAGGGGTGCTAGCCAGACCAAATGGTTGGTGCTGATATTGGTATAACCTGAAAGGTGTGTTAATTACAAGGAGCCTTTTTGAATCCTCACCCAATGGAACCATCCAATTTTTGAGACACTCTGGCCCCTATCAAGTTTGGCCAGTGACTCATCCTGACAGAGCAGAGGGTAGATGTCAATGATAGACTGAGTGTTAACAGAAATTTTAGTTGCTGCAGATGCAAAGCTTACCATTCTGTTCTTTAGCAGTCACGAGGGACAATAAACCACTCACTGGATGTAATAGGATGTATCATCCCCAACTATGTCAGCTTGCCCAATTCTGATTTCACTTGATTGTGCAAAGACACTGGAATAAGGTGTGTAAAAGGTGCTGTTGCGCTGTAGGTGTAATTAGTGGCACAACTTAACCTATTGAAAAGAGATGAGAACTATGTACACAGACCTGATCGGAAATAAGGTGCACTGCATCTGCAGTGGGAAAACCAAAAGGGCTAGAAGCATACAGACCAAATAAATAGCCAGCCTCAGCATTATCCACTACCAGAAAAGTCAAGAAATGAACCACAGATTTGTACACAGTGGATGCCATAAATTGCCCCAAAACTGGGATATGCTGCTTGTTGGTACAAAAAACATCGTGTAACTGGAGACGTGCTGGAGATCCCAAGTCCGCATAAGTTTGTGAGTTCAGCAATGTTACACCTACACCTGTGTAGTCTGAGCACATTGCCTATCACTTGCACTTCAATAAACAGTTTGTTATTATTTGTCAGCTCTGGAGACAGATTTAACATTCATGTGTCTGTCTGCAGGAGAGGGCTGGAAATGACACAGACACTGTACGTCTTTTTTTCCTACAGTTGTTGCAAGTCGCCCAGCACTTGGGTCCCTATCATGTTTCACAAACAGCATGAGCCAGATGGGAGAGCTGAGCGCATGTCATGTCCAGTGCGGCATGGAGGCTGTGTTCGTAGGCTGCCATGTTGTCCTACCCTGAGAACTGATGCCTGACTACTAGCAAGAGGAGCCACTGTGGTGACGTCACACCAGGCCTCAAATTCATCACCAGCAGCACAAGATACATCGAAAGATTGAGGAGTATTTGACACTTCAGCCAAAGATGGACTCTCACACTTCAATGCATGTTGATGCACCTCCTTATCATGAGCCAACTGAACGGCGTCACGGACCATAGTATCAGTGTAGGAATCATGATGAGCATCAGTGACAAACTGACATTTGCGACTGGGACCATGGCATTTGACTGCCAAAGCCCGGTAGGACTTGTGGTGCTGTTTATAACAATGATTGAACATGACACATACTGCAGTGGGACACATTGCGTATCGTGATAATTTGACAACAATTCACACATTTCATCAAGCACAGGTTCCTGGAGTTTGGGTAACTGGTACAACAACTAGTAAATCCGAGGGGAAATCCGGTAAAGGATCAAAGCATAACCCATGTTAACATTAGTGACACCAAAATAGAGGAAGTATTGCCAAAGCCTTTCCTCATAAGTCTTTCAGGCTTTGGCCACGATGTCATAAACGGGAAAAGGTGGCAGGTACACTGACAGCATAGAAGACTGCATAGTCATTGTGACCAACAAATTTATAATACAACTGTAAGAGCTTGCTGCTGCTTGTTGAGAGATTTGAGCACTGCCTCCATGGACATAACTAGTGGAACAGCCAAATAGACCAAGCACATGGAAGTGAACACTCATTGCCAGTTGTGTCTTAATGATAGAAACGAACAATAGTGCAGTCACAAAGGCCAAGAGTTTATTTACCCACATTCAAGTAAACAACAAACATAAACAGTGCAATAAGCAATAGAACACAATCTGAAGATGGGGAGCTGCCGCACTGTCCTTCTTTAGAAGAGAGCTGTGGTAGATGGCACGGTGGATGCCATGCTTTGTGCACAAGTCATGGTTTCCCTCTAGTGGCTGGCCCATGCAAATGGCGTTGGCGGAGTACTTGAGTGTAGTGCTCCAAACGCTTTGTGCCACACCCCATACCCAGGTATGATGTACAGGGTTATAGCTGTTGGTGTAAAGTGGGGTGTTGCTTGTTGGCTCAGAAACTTGGGTTTTCATCCTCAGTCCCTACGAGGACTATTACTGGTATGTAGTTTGCACTACAGATCTAACAGACTGTTCATGTCAGAAATAAAGCTACGTTGTGATTTGAAATCTGTGTTAAACTGTATGCCCAACTCCTTTTTCCTCCTTTAGTTAAAATTATCCAAATGTTTTAGTTCACCTTCCACAAGACAAAAGTGTACAACCCGTGGCCCTGTTTATCTAATACAAAACTTTGGTTCCAAACCAATAATTGTGCTGGTTATATATGTGATAATATACTGTTGCAAGAGGAGTGTAATGCTAGTCATTTCAGGGTATGGTGAAATTTAGTTTCAGGGTGTAATGGAGGGTTGTCGAAACCTTGGCGGGTATATATATTTCAGCTTTCTCAATTAGGATGCTGTTTTATAAAGAGGAGAGTGCTTTTTGTGCTGATTAGTTGGGTTAGTTGGTGTGATTGGTGTATTAGGAGTTTGGGATATTATGTCATAGGTGAGCTATTTGTTGTCAAAGGTGAGCTATTTGTAAACAAGACTGTGGGTTAAGTAGGGTATGTCTGTGAAGGCATGCTCAATCCCCAACCTCCCACACTCCTAATACTCAAACCTCACCAGCCAACTGCAAAGGTTCTCCCATTCACTACAACATACAATCCCCTGTACACACTTCATTTTTGCTTAAAGTTGTTGACTGATTCAGGGAATTAAGGCACAGATAGTTCAGAGAAGTGTGATTCAAATCCTTGTATGGCTATTCTGACTTAGTTTTTCTATGGTCTTCCTAAAATATGTTTGCCAATTACAGTGCCTTAATGAGGTCAAAATTAAATTCTGATTTTCATTCATTCATTGTTTGCTAAGATTACTTATTGTTAACGCTTTCTTGGTTTCTTGGGATTGACTAATGGGAAATGATTGGTAATCCTGTGCTTCATGATCTAGATAGAAGTATTAGACCAGCCATTGAAATGAATCCACTGAAATTGTGGTTTAGCAGGGTAAATTAGATGTTATTTGGCGTATCTGATTGGATTTGAATGTCAATAAACGTCAGGAAATGGTTTTTCTTGTTACAATGTTATTGGGAATACATCACAAATGCTCAGCTAGACTGATACGGAAGACATTCACTGATGGAGTTAAAAATGGGTCCTGCATAATGGTGCATTCATGTTACGCTAAGACAGCTCAAAACCTAACTGCAGAGAAACAAAGTGCCATTCAGGTGGCAAAGGCTAAGTGGTAAGAAGAACAGAAAAATATTGTACCAGGAACTCTAGAACTAAGTAAATAGTTCAAATACATTTATTATTATATGACTAACCACAATGCAAGATTGATGAGAGGTTAGAAGTCTGCTATAACTATTACGCTGAGGAATAGGGCTCTACAGACAAGCACGAGACACAAGGGCTAAAGGTGACATTAATGACACATAAGTCTTCAATTCTGGCCAGATTATGGGTGTGTACTACAGTGATAAATCAGAAATATGACAGTACTCACAAATGAGTCCAAGCAGAGCATACTCTTGCATAATCCCTACCAACTTACTCTTGCCACATGGTTGCCTCTCACTGATGAGAGAATTTAGCGATCTGTTAAGGTGGGTTGAACTAATGTGTGACACTGATTTACAATAGCTCATGTTCTTTGTCATACTTTTAGCTCACACATTGTTTACCTCATGTCATACAGGTATTTTAGCTGAAAATGCAACAAGTTTCATAAGTGATGATGCAGGTGAAATGTTCCTAAGTGAACATGAGCCAGAAATATAGGTGATGGTAGTCAACTATAAAAAATATGAGGACAAATAAAAAAATTGTATTGGGCAGTTATTTTCTATTCACAGTAATCAAAATTTATAGTTAAACGAATAGTGGGTATACAGGAGTGTAAATAAAGGTAAGAAACAGAACCATTGCAGGTAAGCTTCCATATATGCAAACACTTGCTATTGGGTTCCCTCAAGTAATTACTTATTTTTCTGCATAAACGCAAAATCCTAAAGTATTCGAAATCGGTGGTAAGTTTCTGTGGGACCAAACTGCTGAGGTCATTGCTCCCTAGGCCTACACGCTACTTAATCTAACTTCAACTTACTTACACTGAGCACAACATGTACACCGATGCCCAAAGGACAACTCGAACCTCTGCCGATTGTATTGTGGGAAATGGCAAAGCACCTCAGACTGCGCGGCTCCTAAAGTATGTAAACTTCATTGAAGCCCAATAGTTAGTCACAGAAATAAATTTTAATGTCTTACAGAACTGTCTCACAATCCATATGTGAAATGTCACAAATAATTCAACATCCTGACTGCATTTTGGGGCCTTGCAAACTATTTAAGTATTGGCTTACAACCAAATTCTATCAGCAAAACAACAAAAAAATTATTATAAGTCACAGGTTGACATTCTCAGACTACTACTTGTGAAACGTTAAAAGGTGAAACTGACATGGCTGACTCCCATCCAAAAATCCATCACCTGACAAGAATTGGGCCTCACTGAGTGATAAACTGTGGGAGATAAAGAGCTTGGCAAAGCTTGGCTTTAAATACCCTCACACTGCACTAAACTCCAGTGAACCACCAAAATTTGCAGAAATTGGCCACTGTTTAAATTTATTATGATTTTAGCTGTTGTTAACATGATCAGAGGAGCCAGTCATTTTTTGATCTCACGAGTTGATCTGAGTGGTTCTTAATGACTCAGTAAAAATATTTATTTTACAGACACATGCTCATTTATTTAAATGAAAGAAATGTTACGAAACAAATATAACTAAACATTCTCTCCTTATATTTATTGCTGTTATGGACACTGGTCAATGGGTTCTTAAAAATTACATATATTTTTCCGTATTTAATTGATGTGCATCTTAATTGATGACTGAATGAATAATTGCTCAATTAACTACAAAATACATTTTAAGTTTGAAAATACGGTACACTGGGGAGAAGATTACTCAGGGGTACATTTTTAATTCTGCCTTTGATGGGATAGGTGATGTTCATGACTGAACTGGGGTATGTGCTGGTGGGACGATATATGGAACAGGTCTTGCATCTGTCTGTTACAGTGATAGAGCCATGAGGCAAGGGGTTGGGAGCAGGGGTTGTGTAGGAATGGCTGAGGATATTGTGTAGGTTTGATGGGTGGCAGAATACAAATGTGGGAGGGGTGAGAAGGATAGTGGGTAGGACATTCTTCATTTTAGGGCACGATGAGAAGTAGTCTAAACCCTGGTGGAGAATGTAATTCAGTTGTTCCAGGCCTGGATGGTACTGAGTCACAAGGGAAATTCTCCTCTGTGGACAGATATTGGGACTTTGGGAGGTGGTTGGTGACTGGGGAGATGAGGCATGGGAGATCTGTTTTTACACAAGGTCAGGAGGGTAATTACGGTCTTTGAAGGCCTCAGTGAGACCCTTGGTATATTTCGTGAGGGACCACTACTCACTACAGATGAGGCAGCCATTGGTGGTAGGCTGTATGGAAGAGACTTCTTGGTATTGAGTGGGTGGCTTCCGTCGAAGTGGAGGTATTGCTGGTGGTTGGTAGGTGTGTTACGGACACAGCGGAGGTCAACATCGAGGAAGGTGGCTTGTTGGGTTGAGTAGGGCCAGGTGAAGCAATTGGGTGGGAGGGGGGGGGGGGGAGGCAGAACCACTCTAAAATTGCATCACTATAATAGCCCCACTAACACTTCAATTCTTGTTCATGATATTTTGACAGAATAAAGACTGATACGTTGTCTCAGTCACTGTATTCACTGGACGTGGCCCCTGTGTTCTGAAAAGAACCATGAAGGGACATAGTTTCGCCACTAACGATAAGATAAAAATAGAATTGCTGAAGGGTCTGAACACTATAACAAAAAGTGATTTCCAAAAGTGCTTCCAACATTGGATAAAGCACTGGCATAAGTGTATTGTTTCTGATGGGGATTACTTTCAATGGGACTAAGGTCATGTTCTTCAATCAATGAAGATTCTTTAAGAAAAACAAAAAATCCAATCATTTTTTGATCACAACTTGTAAAATAGAACAAAAATAAAATTCTCAGTATGACTTCTTTGTAAAATTGTAGAACACTTTTTGATTTACTTTAACTCCATTGTACATAGATTTACATTTATTTAATTCTTTTAACAATGTGCAAACAAATCATTTTTCACTTCCAATGCCATATTTGTGGCCTGATTAATATTATGCATGGTGCTCTGATTCACATACTGTACTGGACACTCATCGCACTTTTTATCTTGTAGACCAACTGAAATTTCCGAACTGGATTTAAGGAACACATAAATGCATTTAGGTACATATAATGCTCACAATAAACATGCCATAGCTACTGACATCAGCAACACAGGACATGCATTTGACAACATAGATGATAACCTAATAATACTGTATAAACTAAACAAAGGTTACAGAATGAATCTCTTTGAAGAACTGGAAATTTTTATTCACAAAAGAAAACACGAGCAGAATATACTCATTGACTAAACTGAGACAGACAGAGTGAATTTTTTTGGGAGCTTCTAAAGTGTACTGGATGGTACACTATAAATTTTGTTAATCCATGCTGTAGCGATCTGAAAATAAACTCAATTCCCAAATCACCAGAACAAATATGCTGAAATATGTATTTATAGGTTTCTATTTTAATAGTGATATGTTTAAGTGAAAAGCTTTTTTAAGATTTAAAAATTTATGTACACATTATTTTTTTTATTCACAGTGTGAGCTGGTTATACTTCATGACCTGCAAAACACTGTATTTCTACATGTGTACAATCTCTAACCTGTGTGTGTAATTGCCTATTATCTTACATAGTATGTCCAGTTCAAATGACACACTAGAGCATTGAAAGTGTTTTTTGCTGGTCAATATAGTAAATATTTAAGTAATTTCAAATCTAATTGTAAAGTTGGTTTTTCCATCCTGCAATAAAAGCTCATATTATGTTCACATTCACTGTAAACATATAGGACATTGCTTGCTGTCCCATGGTGTAAAAATGTCAAAAAGAAGCAGAAGAGAAATGTTTTGAGAAATTCTTAGAGAGATCCAATATGACAAATTGCATAAACAACACATAAGCTTAATGGTTGATATATAAGATAGGCCTACATGGTGGGAAGATAGAAAAGGGGTAAAATGTTCACCAATTAGTGAACATTTTGGTTTTCAATAATAAAATATGGAACAAATGCTTAACAGTTGTATGATATTTCTTTGCAGAAGAGACACTGTTTCCAACAAATTCAAAAATTCTAATGTGAAAAATATAAAATCCGTTACCTTGAATAGACTGGTTAATGCTGGGCATGTGCACAAATAGTTTGATCTGATGATAGTGATTAGAGCGAGATTTTTCTTGCTGGTTTTCCACAATAAATAAAGAATCTGACAAGAGAAGGTAGATGATAAATTTTGCCTATATATGTAGCAATATTGCCTTTTTGGAAGATGCTCATTTGATTATCAGATCTAAAAAAATACTTAATTTGTTATGGAGACATGAATGGTGAAGTGTTTAAAAATAGTTTAGTGGTGACAATGCCAAAACTGGAATCCTCCAGCATTATAGTTATGAACAATCTTCATATTGTAGTGTCAGTGTTGAATCCAGGCAATTAATAGTTTCTACTCCAACAGGTGAGTGGCACTTAAAATTACAAATTTTGTTTTCCATTCCAGTGTGGAGCCTCTTTTGACATGATTTTTTGTAGCTCTCACATGCTTCACTCTTGAATCTGACTGTACTAGGCATCAATGCTACATAGACGCCATCTAGGGAAGCCTGTGTTAGCTTGGTATTGAACTGTTGTATGGAGAGAGATGTTGTAATTATTATATTCAAGTTAATAGAAGTGGAATGACTAGTTCTTCATGTACAGCCCTTGCAGGGGAAGAGATCATAGAGCTTTTAGAGGAACCTCTGAAGTGAAAATGAGACTGACCTTGATTTTGATGATGACAGTGATTAATTTGTAAACAATTTGAGTAAAAATCATTCTGTAAGTAGCGAAAATGTTCATGTTTCCTTTGATTCAGCAGAAGATTCATGCCCGAAACAAAGAGGTATGCCACGATAAAAGTACAGAAAATGACACCACTTTCACAGTGTGATGCACAGTGGGACTGGGGAATTGCTGCCACAAAAGAAAAGAAACACTTCAATGGTGTGCTACAGAATATGGCATTACGAAAGTATAAAACCCACAGGACTATTTGTCAAGAGAATAATTACAATCACCTGCCTTCTTTTCAGGCAGTTATGGTCATAGACAATTTATGTGAACTTTCTGGGCACTTCGTGTTTCTAATCCAAATCCAGAGAGTGCTACACATGTCAGCACTCATATTTGGTCACATTTTCAGCAAAGTGAAAAGTGTGTTGGATTACTTGTCTGACAAACTTCTCTAAAATTGTAGAGGATACGAGTGGTTAACTGCTGATGAATTTACAGCATTGTTCAAGGATCGTGGGTCGCTAAGAATGCACAATCCGCAAAAACAACAAAATGAGGACAGAATTTATGTAATTTCAGATTCATTAAATGGTCATATTTGGGTTTTGATACCCTATTTTGTTGTTATAACAACAGAGTCAGTGACTCATTCAGACTTGAATTTATCTGAGAGAATAGTTCATCAATTGTAGAAATGCAACATAACAATCAGAGTATTATTTTTACACAGACCATTTTTATACACACACACACACATTGAACAATTCAGGCCAATTCCAAGAACCTCCCAGCTGCAATTAGAAAGGATTTCTGCATCTAAAGTAGCATGAAATAAAATGCTTCCACAATAACAAAATGACATTTCAGCCATTGCAGCATAAATGAATTGTTCTCTTGCTTTCTACAAAAGTAAATAGCCCACTGTCATTTATAGAAAGGGGAAACAGGAAGGAAAGGGAAGAAATAATGAAATCAAATGTGAATATTTGATTGTATTTTGAAAATGGGCAGAGTTAATTGATCTGGCCATTCTATTTATGGTTAGAATTATTGAAAATTCTCATGTGGTAGTGAAAACTGTACTTTAAGTTATTGGAGGTTACACTTGTAAACTGCTATTTGGCTGTCTCACAAAGTTTTCTATGAAAGTGTTAAGAGACTTGGTTCGTGAAGAAAGAAGACGAGGATGTTGTTCAACTTCTGATGACAAGGAATACTTAAATGGAAGATTGTGAATTATCAAGAGACTTCTGGGGAACAAGAATAAGGGTTGCACAGTGTGTTTGGGCTGAAAAAAGAAAGGTGGTGGGTATGAAACAGTGTATTACTGTGAAACATGCACACTAAATACAGTTCTCCACCCTGAAGAGTTTTTCAGAAAATCACGCGATGAAAGGTTTTGTACTGTAATGCTTATGTACTTATATTTGAAGCAAAGTACACTTTTTGTTTTAGTTTATTCACTAATTGTAGGACAGTGGCTCCATTGCTTCCCAAAGAGTGCGCTTGCTGCCCAGGCAGTGGTGTTTTATTTGAGCACACAGAGAAGCTCTGTGTGTGCATTACAGAGTGTAAAAGGTTAGAATCTTGGAGGAAGCAAGACATTATAATATTTTAGATAGAAAAGGAAGCCATTGTTGATCACTATACAATTAAGCTTGATTACCTTAAACAATTTAAAGTGCCTGTTGTACATAAATGCATTGTTGATGAAATAGCAAAAGCTTAAGGTCATAATCATTAGGTTACTGCCATATCACTGCAACTTGAAGCTTACATAGTTTATTTGTAGTCAAATACAATATTGTATTGTATTGTTAGAGACAAGTGACTTCCAAGCTATCATGTGTACTCAAATTAACATCTAAAGCTCTGTTTGCTGTCGATACCAAACACTCTTGGGATGCAGAGTGGCATTTCGTATAAGAAAATGGCATTTGGATGGCTTCATGAATGCAGATGCTGATAAGCTCATCAGTGTAGCAGATGACAGATCCAATTGTGAATCAGATCCCTAGAATTGTGAAATGGAAGGAGTTGATTATAAGATGAATGTCTGTTTTTACTGCCTTCATTGGTCTTTGATTATACAGTGAAATCTCCACAGTATGTTGTCACAGTTTCTGGGTAATACCTTGTGAAGTATTCTATCGAGCAGTATTGTTTGTATTGGAGTTTTATCATTATTAATTCTTCGTATACCCACACTCAGATAGACTGGAAGATGCTAGCTGTTACAGTGTTTTTGTTTCAGTATGAATGAGTCCTCCAGCTGTTTTTAAATACAGCTGAAGGATTCATTCACATGCAAATAAAAGCAAGGTATATTGCTTGATCATTTTTGCAAATTGCACTAAATGGCATTCGAAGTTGAATTGTTTGCCCATTGGTAGTTGTTTGTAAAAACAACATATATGTGGAATACAATTTTTTTTTTTTTGTTCAGCTGCTAGTATGTCTTTAAGCTGCAGCAAAGTATTCTTCTGATGCAGAGCACAGTGGCCATTGAACAGGGCAGTGCAGTTACCACTTAAATGGACCAGTAAGACGATGTAGGTGTCGTGAGGCTGCATCAACAAATCCTTATCATACATGACTGAACTCGACAAGCCATTGTTTACATTCTATGGGAAAAATAATTTAGTGATGTACCAACAAACATGAAGGGGAATAGAAAAGTGTTGACTTCTTTGTTAAACTGAAGGTGAACATAGTATAGTGAGATTTAATGCATTCATACTGTGATCAGCCAGCTTGAATTATCTTCCTTATCATAACCAGGTAACTGTCAAGTTATATAGCATGCATGAGAGTGCGTGCGCGCGCACACACACACACACACACACACACACACACACACACACACACACACACACAGTATTTGTCAATTATTATCTAGTTAGTAAGATGAACCACTTTTGTATCTTAAGAAAAACTGGCTGTCGTGTACCTTTCAGATGAAATAAATTTAGTTTCCATTGTGCTGGGTCACTAGCTTCATCCATGACTTTAGCTGGATACCTGAAAACATACCATATAGTCACACACTAAGAAAAACTCTGAAATCATTGCACCTCATAGTTAAACATGTGTAACCTAATATACTTTTTTCTCCTCGTATACCTGTGTCATCAACTGCTTCACACACTTTTAATTTCAGGTCACCCATTACTATAGCTATGCACTTTCTAAAGCATTTCATTCATGCTCATATGGATGATCTTCAAGAGAGATATGACCATGTTTAAAATTGCCTATTCATTTAACTGTATAAACTGACAAGCATGCTCCTATAAAGCTTCAGTAAATTAGGATGAATTTCTGTTGATAAAACTGTCCAAAACAAAGAACTATATGTTGCACAGTATAATAGACGATCAACATGAACCAAACACACACAAGTGATCTACTTAAATAAAAGTGTTAAAAAATTGTCTCGCAGGCCAAATTGGCGCTTGACATATGCAACTGTGTTATGTGTTCCAGCAATACCAAAACAAAATTTGATTGATTTCAATGGTTTCTTCATATTAAAGTGAGAAACATTTTCCTTGCTCTAATGCTGTGTTCTTCCCAATCTTGATATTTGGCTGTTAAGATATGTTTAAATGGGATATTAAAAATTGCATATTGCTGACAATATAGCCTAGCAAAGCTGCCTGTCAGCATTACCACCCATACAAATTACAGACACCTGCATGGCAACATTACAAGCCACTGTTGCCCAACAATATTTGTGACAATATGTTTGCGGGCTAGAAGTTTTCCATGGGCCACACTATGGCCAAGGAGTGGACCAAAATGAGCGAGTCAGAGGTAGTGTGGCTCTCCTGCATTTGAATTCGACAAGGCAAAAGAATAAAAAGAGAAATCTGGCTTAGCAGATGCATTCTTTTTCAAGTAAGTGAACTGCTTCCGAAACTTCAACTCAGGAACTGTTGCTGAACACATACCATTTCAGGAATGCTGAAACATGATCTTGAAAATGTTATTTAAAAGCAATTCATCCAATAACTGGTAGGAACAATGCGAATATGGAGAACTATGTACCAATTAAAAGCAGACTGTTGATCACCTTCAGGCTGCCTGGTGATCCATACAGAAGCATTTAAAGTGTAGCCCTTCATCTCATAGATATGCCTCTTTGTACCAGACATTCACAATGCATTGGTGGAAGAACTCAAGAAATTGTTAAATTAATTTTAAATAACAATCACATGGTTACGTTAATATTTTATTATGGATCACCCTTGTGATATAACTATGAATTTCATAAATGCATTACATTTACAATCATAGTTGTGGGACATATAAAGTAATGTATATAAAAAGTATAAAAGTAAAAAAATAAAAATAAAAAACGAATTACTAGTAGGCGAGTTTCTGCCATGAACTTGGAAACACATGGTGTAGCTTCATAAGTGTTTAGAAGTCTTAAAACAACCTATGTAGAATAAAATCAGGTCTCACTATTGCAGATCTTCTACTATGACAGTAGCACTGAGGTTGTCCATTTTCACATTTTGGTATTTTATGTGTTATTTTCTGTATTTTATAGCTCTGGATGTAGACTTACGCTTCACGTTTATGGATTAAATGTTATCTTATTTGCTGATTTGCACATTCCTTTAAACATCAGACAAATAGCTTCTATCTCTGTAAGCATGCTGTCTGTCAAATTGAAGTGAAATAATGTTTCAGTGCTCAGATTTACGCGACGTTTGACTGCAGTGCAGTTGGTTGGAGAAAGAGGAAGCCAGGCTGAGTGTGAGAGGGAAGCATCTATAGACAAGGACAGAAATGAATATCGCATGGCAATGCAAAACGGAAAATGGAAAGATCAAATCTTCTAAGTCACACGTCACACATTTGTCAGGAGGATCAAAAAGCGATGTATCTCTTTTTGTTAAAAAACTTATTTGTATCCAAAAAATGAGAAAATAGTCAGATACCACAGAATTAGGCTTCTCTCCTCATCACTGCATTGAGAAAAATTAGAAAGTCAGTAATATATTAATAATGTTCTAGGTGCCATGCTAGGAATCTGAGTCATGTAGTTATCTTTAATGAAGTAGTGTGTGAGAGAGAGACTCCATAAATATGCTGTCAGATCATTATAAGGGGTCAAAGTGGTGCAAGTTTTGGCAGCTTGCTTTAAATATTGAGAAATATAAAATTGTGCACAAAATGGAAAAAAATGTAGTATCCTGTGGCTGTAACATCACTGAGTCACAGTTGGAATCAGCCAATTCGTACAAATACCTGGCTATAACAGCTTGTAGGGGTATGAAATGAAATAATCACACAGTCTCAGTCATGGGTAAAATAGGGGGTACACTTCAGTTTATTGATAAAATACTGTGGAAATGCAGTCAGTTGACAAAGTTGATTGTTTGCAAATCACTTATTGTATCCATCATAGGATACTGCCCAAATGAGTGGGACCTGTATCAAATAGTGCTAATTGGATATTGAACGTGTACGGAGAAAGGCAGCATGAATGTTTACGTGTTTGTTTGATCCATGGGAGAGTCACAGTGATATAAATTATCCTGAGAAAGTGCACATACAAAGTTTCAAGAAACGGCTTTGAATGATGACTCTAGGAATATACTTACGATACCATCGCTCCCGTAGGGATAGGAGGGATAAGATTAGATTCATTACAATATGCATGGGGACACTTAAACCGTCATGCTTCCTGATCTTCACATGTCAGTGGAATGGGACAACCCTCTGCCATGCACTTCACGGTGGTTTGCAAAGTATAGATCTCTATGTAGACACTAACTGCCAATAATATAGTTTTTGCTCAAAGTGCCATTAACCCTGAGACATTACATTTCTTTGTGTTATCACAATTACAGAAATACAGCAGTAATATTTTAACTGGTAGAACTGTACTAAAAAAAATCGCCTACCTTGTAAATTTTTTAGAAGGGGGGATTAAAATAAAACTCAGTGTAAAAAATCTCTCAGTATTGGCTTCTGTTTATTATACAACTCTATTCTGGGAGTGCCCATTGGAAAGTTCACTGTGGAACTCCGTGCTATTGAGGTAGAAATGGCTATATTATCAACAGCTCTTTCTGTTTTGCAACTGTTAAACAGGTTCGATCTTTTAGACAAAGTAGAGCATAGCATATGTCAGCTGTGGTCTTCCCTCTTTTGAATAAATTGACATTTTTCCATCCTTCTATTTCAAAGGAAGAATTTTTAATAGCTGCTTAGGATGGATGAGTTTGAGACCCTTTGATCAGTAGTATTTTGGGGGGGTCTTACAGTTGTGCATTGACAACAATATTTCAGCAGCATCTTTTAAGTCAAAGAAGTCAGTTGTAGGCGTTGGATTTACAAGGAGTAGGTTTATTGCTTTAGCTTTCACAACATTTTTGAGACATGCATTTTGTCTGTGCACTTCTGTAACTTTTTTATTATTTTTGGAAACCAAATTATCTCATTCCATTCCGAAGATGTTTTATTGATACAAACAAAAGCTTGTGTGCGCTCTGCTTACCACACAAACTGTGCATCAACTAAATGGAGTAGATCTTGACTCATGGCACTTAAAGTTCCAGAGGGAGTTACGGCTTGGCACAAAGGGCGTGTGTCATCTAGTAATGAGTGTTTGAAAAACACTGAAAACATGGTTTTTTTTTGGGGGGGGGGGGGGGGGAGAAGAAGGAGGCTCTCAGAACATTTGACATTTCCATACTTCAGTGGTTCTACACCTTGGTGAACTACACTGGCAGTATGCCGTCAACTGCCTGCAAAAGCCTTATCCATCAGAAATAATGGCTGGCCATACCACAGTATTCTCTTATATTGTAACCACACTGTAGCCATGTTGATGTCAACACTACTGTTGCCCCACATTGCCGTAAAATATGGCCTGTATAAAAGCACCTTTAATCTCCTTCGAGGTAGTAGAATATAGGTTAAGGATAAACAAAACTCAGTCCTATCTGACACCAGTTGTAACATACTCCTCTCATTACATTACATTTTTATTAGTGACGTTGTTTTTTGTTATATTTTGTGTTGTTATTTGTCCATACTTTCTTTGTTTCTCCCAAAACATGGAACATCATAATCCATCTTTCACTGTGGGAGATTTCTTTTAAATCCACAGATATTATTAAGGCATCCTGAATTTTCTTTTCCCTCCTCCTATTGCCAAGTGCAAAATATTGTCTACTGTTTTACTGTTACCTTTCCTGTAACTGAAGTTATTTTAACACTCTCTGTACCAGGCCTATTTTATGCACCCGTCCCTAGAAACCGGGCAATTTTACCAATATTAAAAAAATTACTGCATCAAATCTACTGTTTGGATTGTGGCAAATTTGGTACCATCTTGAAGCTGCACATTTCTACTTTAATTCTGAGTGAAAGAAACTACTTTACAATGCACAGCTTTAAGGTACAGTTATAGAAATCACTTAGATGTTTTAAGAATTTAGAAAAAGTCATACGAATAAGGGAATACAATTGTGATTTATTTTTAACCAAAATTGTGGCACTACATTACATGTTTCTGATAGTATACAGTATTACATATAAATTTCACACAGAATCATATTGTTTTTTAGTGTGGAAAATTTTAAAGCAAGGTTCCAGGCAGAGTGCAACGCCACACTGTTCACATTCGTATCGTGTCTCTTTGCGAGAAGCCTTGCCACTCTGTTTCTTGCTCCTGGAACTGCACACGTGACACACACGAGCAGCATACTTCTTAGTAGTTGCAGGTATGTGCTGCAAAAAATGTCTCTTTGTTAGCCGACCTACAGTTCCTTCATTTCTTGGAATGAATTCAAGTGTGTCGTCTTCAACAAGCTGAACTGCAAGCACTGTTATAAAGTCTGTTATTGTAATTTTCTTCCTGTGCACTGCATTGTACAGCCAAAATGCATTTGATACTCCCATAAGCAGCAAATGGAAATATAATTTTCGCCACCATTTCACAGTTCTGTGCTGGAACGGATTGTACTGCAGGCGTTGGTCTCCAATATCCACTCCAATTTTATTGAGGTTGTAATCAAGTACCTGAAGTGGTTTCAATACTACAGACCCATTTCTCTTAGTATGCGTACCAAATGTTGCTTGATGCCTTGTAGACAATGTATACACATCTCTCTTATCTTTCCACTTCATTGCCAATACATTATCTTTACGCCGAAAAGACATTTCGCCCTTTTTCAGCTTAGCAGATACTAAATCTTTAGGCAATCCTTTCCTGGATTTGTTCACAGTACCAACAGCTCCAGTGCCTTTCTCTGCCAGTTGCTGAAATAGCTCTGGACTGGAATAAAATCGATCTAAATACACAGTGTGGCCTTTGTTCAGCAAGCTGCTGTCAGACAACAATCGCAAAATAACCGCAGACGAAGAATTGTCAACAATATGCTTACCAGCATAAACTTCAAAATTTACAACATAGCCACTACTGGCTTCAGCAACAGCATATACTTTCAGTCCATACTTATGAGGCTTATTTTGCATGTAAACACGGAAACTCACACGACCTCGAAATGGGCAAATTCCTTCATCAATTGTCACTTTTTCTGAGGGACGATATGCCTGGATACATCGCTCCTTCAAATTATTATAATATGGCAAAACTTTGTAAAGTGGATGAAATCCATCTTCGCCTGGTTTTTTCTGATTTGAATTGTCAACAAGATGCAAGCATGACAGTATCTGAGTGAAACGCAAACGGCTCATGACATGGGGACAAAAGTTACAACTAAGAACAGGATTAGTGCTCCAATGGTCCGCAATTTTGGGCTTTTTCGAAACACACATGTGGAAAATAATACCCAAGAAACGCCTCATCTCACTTATAGTCACTGGCTTCCACGAACTCAAAACTGAATGGGGCTTCAGATTATTTCCTCTTCTTTTCTTCTGTATTGTCTGTGATGCATACAAATTTGTCTGTCTCTTGAGTTCATTTACGTCACTGTCAGTAAGGAACACTTTACTGCAATCCAGTACAGAACTCGACTCATCAATATCCACTAGTATCTGCCTGGGTGTCGTGTTGACAGGCAGAGGTCGGTAGGTGTCAACTGCAGTCCACTCACTGTCTTTCGGATACGGCACAGCTGCTGGATTTGAAGCAACACCTTCAACATCATTCTCGTCTTCATCTGAAGACAAACTGTCATCAATCTCGTCTTCTAAAAAGAATATCACATTATGTGTAACTACATACATCGTTTACACATGTTCAACAGATATGTGCGTACTGCACAATTACGTGGAAAATTCGGAAATACGTACCTTCAAACACACCATTGCATTCAGAATCGTCTGAATCACTCTCTACATTATCCAGAGTGTCGCTATGATTGATCAAATCCGCAATTTCTGCGTCTGATAAACCGCGCCGAAACATGATGACAAACAACTGAATGATATACAGACTGAGAACGCAAAGATAAGTTTTAACATGAATTACAGCGCTGCCGTGACATCTATGGACGCATTTTGTTAATAAACATCTGAAAAACGTATAGCGCTGGCCAAACCCGTAGAAATAACGTTGCAGTGTTTTGAATGAAATTAAATGTAGCGGCCCGTAAATTTTACGGGCTTGGTGATTTTCGCGCGATCCCAGGCCCGTAAATTTTACGGGCTTGGCGCTTAGAGTGTTAACCCAGCATATTTTTAATCTTATTCTTCTAAAAGTTATGCCTTTTATCAGTTTACAATGTTGAAATAACAGACTGACCATTTGGTAGTTTTAACATAAGCATGCTTATTTTTCTTTAATACTTTGCTTGTCTGGTAATCTGATGGGAAGTACCTCGTTTTGTAGATTTTGTTCATGCTAGATCAAGAAACAAAGCCATTTATATTTAAGAATCACACAAGCATAATGAAAAATTAGAAAATTAACCAACTTCATTGGTACTGATCCTTTGTGTGATTCCCAGATTGATAATGGCTGCACAGTATATGGATCTGCTGGTTATTGTATGTATAAAAGTACTGGCTGCACCCCATCATGACAGAATTAGACAGGTCAGATACATTTTAAAGTCCTGTTACCAGAATCAAAATTGAACCCAGGAGGAGGAGGAGGAGGAGGAGGAGATCAGTAAATTTACCTAGTGGAGAACGTGATTATCAAAGATGCTATTCTCCTGCTTCAAAATCAGTAGCTATGCAGAATGTTGCTACAAGCCTCGACATAATTGGAATCAAAGAAAATAAGTATTCTGGCATAGCAGTTATGAAATATTATTTGGAGTGATGAACAGTGGTACATTGTGCCATCTACTTGCAAGATGTCATCTTACCGCTCAGTCACGAATAAATGGGGGGTACCGAAAACGAGGTGGTGCAGTGGTTAGCACACTGGACTCGCATTCTGGCGGAAGACGTTTCAAACCCGTGTCTGGCCATCCTGATTTAGGTTTTCCGTGATTTCCCTAAATCACTTCAGGCAAATGTTGGGATAGTTCCTTTGAAAGGGCATGGCCGACTTCCATCCCCATCCTTCCCTAATCCGATGGGATCGATAACCTAGCTGTTTGGTCCTCTCCCCCTAATCAATCAACCAACCAATGGGAGGTATAGTAACTGGGAATAAAAGCTGCTGTTTCTCGAAGCTACAACAGCTTGACTGTTATATACCTTCTCTGGTTTCAGTGATGTGACAAAGTGATTTTGACTTTACTTCATGTACGGCACCATTCACTTCCTTTTCCTTTAAATTGTGCATCTCTTTATGATGCTTGCAGTAGACGTGTTAAAGCATGGCACATTTTGTTGAAGTGAATTTTAGGTTTTAACAGGAAGAAAGTTGTTCATTTAAATCAATAAATATACTCTGTTTTAATTAAAGTCATAAATGCAGTTCTTGTTGAAAAATGTGATATGCTGCAGGATGACTTGCTCTTGTGCGTGTGTGCAAAGACATCCTTTAGGTCCTTCATGGGTCTTTCTTTTCTTAATCAATTGAAATTTTTGGCAGCTTTTAACTGAAGCCCGGATGGAGCAAGGCGGACATGAAGAGCAGACTAGCACTGGCAAAAAGGGCATTCCTGCCTAAGAGAAATCTACTAATACCAAATATAAACCTTCATTTGAGGAAGAAATTTCTGAGAATGTGTGTTTGGAGCACAGCATTGTATGTGGTGAAACATGGATGATGGGAAAACCAGAACAGAAGAGAATCAAAGTATTTGAGATGTGGTGCTACAGAAGCATGTTGAAAATTAGGTGCACTCATAAAAGGAATGAGGAGGTTCTCTGCAGAATTGGCATGGAAAGGAACATGTGGAAAACACTCACAAGCAAAAGGGATAAAATGGTAGGACATCTATTTAGACATCACGGAATAACTTCCATGATACTAGAGGGACCTGTGGAGGGTAAAATCTTTAGAGGAAGACAGAGATTGGAATACACACAGCACATAATTAAGTTGCAAGTCCTACTCTGACTGAGATGAAGAGTTTGGTACAGGAGAGGAATTCGTGGCAGACCGCCATCGAACCAGTCAGAAAACTGATGATAAAAAAATTGGTCAGATTTCGGTGATGACATCTTGCCACATAGCTCTTACATTTACGAGTAAAATCTTTACGTGTGACAGTTGCAGAAAGAAGCTGCCATGTTTGGACATGCCCATTATCATGCTGTAAATGAAGTTGCCTGATTTTTTGGTGTATCAACACAGACTGTCCAATTTGTCAACGAGGAATGGTCTACCACTTGCAGCAGCGTAACACGGTACAAGAACACCGGTTGTAAATAGATCCTGACAGAGACCGGAAACTAGTGTCACATATTGTCGTGAGCATCGGTTTCAAACCCAACAGGAACTGCTACTGGCAATAAATTTAGGTCTTTCTCCACTAACTTGTGAACAAAGATTGTGATGGGAACTGCATGAAATGAAATGGACACCTGAAGGGGTATCTCACAAGATGCCTTTCTCACAATGTCACATAAAGCGTCACATTTTCAACAGACCAGCCAGCATTGAAGAAATTTGGCTGTAGCTGAATGGAACCATGCTTTGTGGTTGAATGAGTCAAGATTTTGCCTATTTTCAAATGATGAGTGCACCGACTACACAGTGACAGGTTTAATCGCTATGCATAGTGTGTATGGTTCAGGCTGTAGGTGGTTTTGTGACATTTTGGGGTCTTATTCATAACATGACTTGGGCCAGGGTGTTTATTTTAACATTTTTGGTGACAGTCGTAGCATTTCTTTTACATCAACGGGACAAATATTGTATGACCCCCCCCCCCCCCCCATCTTCCCAGATGAGAACAGTGATGCTCATAGAGCTCCAAGCATATGTTGCTCGTTTGATGAACAATGTGGCACACTATTGTAGTTCGTCTGACCTACTAAATCGCCCACTATTATTCCCATCGAAAACTGCATTTGGAAGAGCGGGTGTAATGCAGCAATCACCATTCTCTGAGTTCAATAGCTCTATGGTTCCTGATCAACAATGAGTGACTTTAGCTGAATACGGCAAATCAAGGCTGCATGTTGCCCATACTGATACCCTGACCTGCGCGCACTCAGGATCTCTCAAATATATAGCAAAGGCAATTAGCAATAGTTTTTATTTGCTCTTGAAATTTAATAATACTTTAATAATTGTTGGAACTTCTTAATTATTTACAAATTAATTTTATTTATTATTTTGTATATACTGAAGATAAGTTTTCAGCGTATGCTGAGAGGTATTAAATTAATTTATACATATTCCTGAGAGTCATTGTGTTTTAAGTACCTAAACTCTCATGTATCTGACCATACTGCGCAAATTAAAATGTGAATCTCTTGAAATTTAAAAGTATGTTTTGTCACATTGTATATGTGTTTTTGTTAGCAGTTACTAAAACACACACACACACACACACACACACACACACACACACACACACACACACACACACACACACACACTCCGAAGGCTTTGAGTTGCTCACTTGCTGGAAAGTCAGTTATAGTGTATTGGAACAACTTGGTGATGCTTGTCTTAAGATCACAATGCTATGTGGAGAGAATCATAGGATTTCTCACTCTTTATAAAAAATAGTAGATGTTTGGGGCATGTAATATGCTGCGATCATTATAGACTTCAGCACAGAGAAATCACTCTTACATTTAAATGATATTGAAGTTTTGCAAATTTGCACACATTTGCAATGTGATATGAAAAAACTGTATTAAAAAAATTGAATGTATTGTGATCCCAGTTGAGTTACTTTCCTGTTTTAAGGACTTTTAGCTTTGACAGTTGTTGAATTTATGCTTGCAGTATTTTTCTTTTGTAAATAATTCATCATATTGTTCACTAAGTAAAAAAAAAATTATCAAACTGAGTATTGTTTTTGGAAGAGTCCTCAGAAATATTGAAATGTGGGAGAGTAAAAATGATCATCCTGTTTTCAAAGCAAAATGTAGCACACATGAATGACACGAAAAAAATGATGAATCAAAGACACATTTCATGTTTGTTTTTGGTCTGAGTTTCTGGATTAGCCTACCTAATGGAAGAATAAAATTATTATTAAAGGTCATTTGTTAAAGTGTGAAGTACCTTTAATGAGAAATTCTAAATAGAAATTGTCTGCAGTTAGAGAGATGGGTAAAAGGACAAAAACCATCAGTTTTATATATGGTTTTTGAGTAAAGGAGGGAGGATGGAGAATAAGTACGAGTTTTTTAAGCAACTGTTGAAATCATACCAAGGCAGATATAAAAAAGTTTATTTTGGCACAGTTTATTCATAGCTTGGAAGTACAGTTGCTGTGTACCTCGAAGTTCGTTGTATACTTTTGCCCACATGTAGTGTAATCACTTCATTACCACTGTCTCATCAACGTAGCATGTGTGCCCATAAAGTTATTTTCTTTCTTTTATTATTACGGTGGAATCACTTGCCTTAATAGTGGGAAATGTTTTCCTTGGTGACTATAATCAAACTGACAAAATTTTCTCAAATTTGTAGTTGTATGAAATGCCCTTGAGCTTTAAGTAGCTAAAATGTATTCTTCTCTTTTCAGATAGCTGTCTTGTGCTCCTCAGTCATTCTGCTTGTATTATAGTCATCAAGATGTTTGAGAAGTAAAGATTTCATAAGTACCCACTGATGGTCAGATTTGTTGCTAGTCACCCTGTTTATATTGATGAAATATTTTGAAAGTGAAAATTGGTTTATTTCAAGTAACCTCCCTTCTCCACTCACAAATGAAAAATCAGAGATTTGAGCAATCCTTTGAACTTACTTCTGTCTTGCAATGTGTTTCTCCAGAAATTTCTGGCTACATGACCAACAAGTGATGTGTTGTAAAAGATGACCGGGTTCATTCATTCATTCATTCATTCATTCATTCATTCATTCATGCACTATTATCTGTAAGTCCCACCAAGAAGGAGAACTTACAGGGCTGTTATTTAAAGCTACTAGTAGTTGTCCAGAGTCTTTTGTAGCAGTTAGAAACTGTCTTCGTACTTCAGTCTAGAATGATATCACGAAACAGATGGACAAATGTTAAAATTGCCTGTTCTGTTTATTTTGATCCATCTTAACCTCTTCTTCCTTTCTGGTGTGAGCTCCTAATATGAAGATGAGTGTCTGTAAACTGCATGCTTTTATGAGCCATTAACAGGAATTGCTGTACTGTCATTTAAAAGATTGTTGCATTGTATTGTAAAAGATCGTAATACAGAAAGTTAATGTAACTATGAAAACGGGTCATTCCTTGTCAAGTGACACAATCTGGAAGATACTAAAAGGTCAGCCATCTTGAATTTTTATTAAATGTTCTTAGAATCTCCATGAACTTGTGCTCCAACTTGTATGGGTACTATCACCATCTTTACAAGGACCTGTTTCTCCAGAACTGCAGATGGGTGAACAACTTATGACCTACTAGAACTAGGGTCTTGAGAATTTATATGCAGAATACAGAATAACAGAAATGAAACTTCTTGGTGGGTTAAAACTGTGTACCAGACTGATGCTCGAATATGGGATCTTTTACCTTTTGCGGGCAAGTGCTCTTCTGACTGAGCTACCCAAGCACGACTTGCAACCCATCTTCACAGCTTTACTTCTGCCAGTACCTCGTCTCTTCCAAACTTTGCAGAAGCTCTCTTGTGAAACTTGCAAGACTAGCACCCCTGGAAGGAAGGATATTGCAGAGACGTGACTTAACCAGATGGAAATTTTCGCACTGCAGCAGAATGTGCATTGGTATGAAACTTGTTGGCAGGTTCAAACTGTGTACTGGATTGAGAATCAAACTTGGGACCTTTGCATTTCAGATGCCATTAGTGGTGCTGGTAGCTCAGTTGGTTGAGAACTTGCCCATGAAAGGCAAAGGTCCCGAGTTAAATATAAATGGGGGTCAGAAAATTATGCTGAAAAATTTATCATAAGGAATTTAAAAAATAGTTACTGAATAAAAAGCACTGGAAACGTGATCATTTAAAAGTGCATTGTCTAGCCGTGTATTAGAAAATTAATAAATTATGAACTTTCCTGCATCTGTATTTATCAGCCTTTGAAATAACCAAAAATATCTTTTTGGCATCATATATCCTAAAATTGACCTCTGATTTTAAAGTAGTTAAGGTGCAAAGGTAACATTATAAAGGGACCACAGCTTGGTATCCGTACTGTTACTTTCGAAGCCTAACTACTGGTATCTAATGGGTTCACAGTCTAGTTCCTGAAATTTTTTTCTGGTATTTGTAACAGTTACTAATGGCAAATTCTATTGTCACCCATGTCAGTGTTGCTCTTGGAGATCAAAGTATTGTAATAACATGTTGTTCTAGAATCCAGCAAACATCTCTTTAGCAGGCCAGTTGATGTTTGAACAGCTCCATGAAGTCACATAAAATTTATTAGTGCATCTTTGACCTCATTAGAAACATGCTGAGAATTTCCGATCTGTAACATCCAGTTTGTAAGTTGCTTTGGCATGCTGGTCAAAGTTAGCTACAAAGTATACATAATCATTTGATATCCTATTAATCTGAAGTATTGTTTCTTGATGCACAAAACAGTGTTGATTTCTTGCATCAGAAACTGTAAATCCATTTTCAAAGAACTTTTCATGACTGAACTTTTTCTTTTTCAATATCTTTTTTGATAAAAATAAATTCAATACCACATATACATTTTCCTTGCAATAATCAAATAAATCACTGTGTTGGAGCTAGGTTTTCTGTTGGGCCATAAAGACTAGCTTCCGCCACTAAAAGTTTAACAGTACTTCCAATTCTATCACAGAGTGATGTGTTGTGGTTCGTTAAAAAAAAATTCTGCACTGATTTTAAAGTTCCTTTGATGATAGATAGCAAAGAGTGAGAGTATTCTTCAAAATATTTGTGTTGGACCACAGAAACACCACTGAAATATTGAAGATGCTCCATTTCTGTGATGGAGCACAGCAGCAGCTTCATGGTGCATGCAATAGCAGGTTATGAAATAGCTGATACTTTTTAATCCTTCATTGAGTCCTTGTAGTAAAAGACAAATGGGTGCAGTGTCTCTTGGTTATTTACTTGGTGAAATCCTGGAACTGCATCTTGAACAATTAGAATAGGTTTCAGCAAAGTCTACCAATATAATCAACTCGCTCAGCTTGAGATCTTTAGTCACTTGCTAGTGCTTGCTATGAGGCTTAACAATATAGTGCAGGTTAGAGAGATTGAAAATTTGGTATTAGTTCTTCAGTAGATTCTTCCAGTGTTTAAAGTGTGTCTGCTTCAGTGTAAATCCATTGTTTAAATTGAATTGTATCTTCAGGGTCAATATTTAAAATTTAGATGCATCATACAGAAAATTTTTCAGTCTCTCTTTGCCTGAAAATTATTACAGCAATGAAGCGTACAATCTTTTGATTCCAAACTACAATTTTTCTAAGCCACACCAAGTTATTATCTTCTTTCACTAGGCTGTCTGTCTACACTTGATTAACATTCTGATGTATTGTACACGCAGAAAACGAGTGTAAACCTGCTACATCTGCAGGCGAACACAAATTTGGACATAGTTCACAAAACATAAGTAACAAACATTTCTTTCAAATTGCTCAGTAGCAAGTACTTTTGCTTCTGAACTTTTTAGTCGTCTATTCGGATGGAAACAATCTATTTTGCTTGGACAAATTCGACTAGATCTTTATTGTAAAAAAAAAAAATATATAACATTGTTGCCATAGGTTTTGTAGAAGCTTCTTTCCATGTTTGCTTTTTGATAGGCCGTTATTCCTTTTCCCATATTCAGCTCCTTTATTTCTTTCACCATTCTTTCTGAAACAGAAAATTCTTCCGTATTCTGTTTAATGGGTTACATTTGTGGAATTAAGATCAAAATGATTTTTTCCCTTGATAATTGTATATTTTCAGCTTCTCATTTCTTTGACTACTTGACTGCAGTCCGAGCAGTTCAGACATTTTGTGACTGTAGGCTTTCCCAGCGTAAACTGTTGATGAAGGTTTCTCGGGTCTCCAGCCGGGTGGTAGCATTGATATATCACGACGTTTCAGGAAGTCTCATTCTACCCATCTTCTGGCAAAGATGGGTTGTATGACACTCCCCGAAACGTTGCGATGTATCAACCCTACCACCCGGCTGGAGACCCAAGAAACCTTCAACAACAGTTCAGACATTGTTTAATTGGTGTAGATTGCTCCAGATCACAAAGATCATGTCCACCAACTGTTGCAATTTACTTAATAGCTGTGTCTTCAAACTGATGCATCTTTCGCTTTGCATAGCCTCTCTCTCTCTCTCTCTCTCTCTCTCTCTCTCTCTTTTGAACTATTAGTTGAAGTTTCAACAGTGACATTCCAACAGCTTAGAAGCTTGTATGCAGAGATCATTGTCTGCATCTAAGTGAGATGGAATTAAACTACGTAGAATTTCGAGCAAAAACATCTTTTCTGCACTAAACTTTGCCAGTTTTTGGGCTGAGTGAATATCAAACTTTGTCATGCATTTTAAGTGACCAGCCATTTCCAAATCAGTTACATGCAGATATTTTTGTATTTTACACTTCGTTTTGCCAAAAGGGCTACATCATAATCTTCATAAAAATTAATACCTGTAAAAGGACCTCATGTAAGCAAGAATCATCCAAGCATAAACTACTTTGATTGAGCAAAGACAGATTCCTCTCCAGCTTTTAATCCTTTACTGACTTTTTACGCAACTAAATGTTCAGACACTGTGACCAAATTGGTACTGAAACAGAGGATGACAGACTAAAGGCCGAAATACTTTCTTTTTCCAAAGCTGTTTTACAGCGGAAGACTGCATTGTATTTCCTTATCTAGATTGTCCACAGATAACAAATTGGTAGATATCGAAATAGATAACAGAGGGATAGAAAAACAATTAAAATTGCTCAAAAGAGGAAAGGCCGCTGGACCTGATGGAATACCAGTTCGATTTTACACAGAGTATGCGAAGGAACTTGCCCCCTTCTTGCTGCAGTGTACCGTAGGTCTCTAAAAGAGCGTAGCGTTCCAAAGGATTGGAGAAGGGCACAGGTGATCCCCATTTTCAGGAAGGGATGTCAAACAGATGTGCAGAACTAAAGACCTGCATCTCTAATGTCGATCAGTTGTAGAATTTTGGAACATGTATTATGTTAGAGTATAATGACTTTTCTGGAGACTAGAAATCTACTCTGTAGGAATCAGCATGGGTTTCGAAAAAGACAATTGTTTGAAACCCAGCTCACGCTATTCGTCCACAAGACTCAGAGCGCCATAGACAGAGGTTCCCAGGTAGATGATTTCTGCAAGTCGTTTGATACAGTTCCCCACAGCCGTTTAATGGACTATCAGACCAATTGTTGTGATTGGATTGAAGAGTTCCTAGATAACAGAATGCAGCATGTCATTCTCAGTGGAGAGAAGTCTTCCGAAGTAAGAGTAATTTCAGGTGTGCCACAGGAGAGTGTCATAGGACCGTTGCTATACAAAAAAAAAAAAAAAGATGATGATGATGATGATGATGATGATGATGATGAGACTTACCAAACAAAAACGCTTGCAGGTCGATACACAAACAAACATACACACAAAATTCAAGCTTTCACAACAAACGGTTGCTTCGTCAGGAAAGAGGGAAGGAGAGGGAAAGACGAAAGGATGTGGGTTTTAAGGGAGAGGGTAAGGAGTCATTCCAATCCCGGGAGCAGAAAGACTTACCTTAGGGGAAAAAAAAGGACAGGTATACACTCGCGCACACACACACATATCCATCCGCATATACACAGACACAAGCAGACATTTGTAAAGGCAAAGAGTTTGGGCAGAGATGTCAGTCGAGGCGGAAGTACAGAGGCAAAGATGTTGTTGAAAGACAGGTGAGGTATGAGCGGCGGCAAATTGAAATTAGAAATTAGCGGAGATCGAGGCCTGGCGGATAGCGAGAAGAGAGGATATGCTGAAGGGCAAGTTCCCATCTCCGGAGTTCTGACAGGTTGGTGTTAGTGGGAAGTATCCAGATAACCCGGACGGTGTAACACTGTGCCAAGATGTGCTGGCCGTGCACCAAGGCATGTTTAGCCACAGGGTGATCCTCATTACCAACAAACACTGTCTGCCTGTGTCCATTCATGCGAATGGACAGTTCGTTGCTGGTCATTCCCACATAGAAAGCGTCACAGTGTAGGCAGGTCAGTTGGTAAATCACGTGGGTGCTATCACACGTGGCTCTGCCTTTGATCGTGTACACCTTCCGGGTTACAGGGCTGGAGTAGGTGGTGGTGGGAGGGTGCATGGGACAGGTTTTACACCGGGGGTGGTTACAAGGGTAGGAGCCAGAGGGTAGGGAAGGTGGTTTGGGGATTTCATAGGGATGAACTAAGAGGTTACGAAGGTTAGGTGGACGGCGGAAAGACACTCTAGGTGGAGTGGGGAGGATTTCATGAAGGATGGATCTCATTTCAGGGCAGGATTTGAGGAAGTCGTATCCCTGCTGGAGAGCCACATTCAGAATCTGATCCAGTCCCGGAAAGTATCCTGTCACAAGTGGGGCACTTTTGGGGTTCTTCTGTGGAAGGTTCCGGGTTTGAGGAGATGAGGAAGTGGCTCTGGTTATTTGCTTCTGTACCAGGTCGGGAGGGTAGTTACGGGATGCAAAAGCTGTTTTCAGGTTGTTAGTGTAATGGTTCAAGGATTCCGGACTGGAGCAGATTCGTTTGCCACGAAGTCTTAGGCTGTAGGGAAGGGACCGTTTGATGTGGAATGGGTGGCAGCTGTCATAATGGAGGTACTGTTGTTTGTTGGTGGGTTTGATGTGGACGGACGTGTGAAGCCTGGCCATTGGACAGGTGGAGGTCAACGTCAAGGAAAGTGGCATGGGATTTAGAGTAGGACCAGGTGAATCTGATGGAACCAAAGGTGTTGGGGTTGGAGAGGAAATTCTGGAGTTGTTCTTCACTGTGAGTCCAGATCATGAAAATGTCATCAATAAATCTGTACCAAACTTTGGGTTGGCAGGCCTGGGTAACCAAGAAGGCTTCCTCTAAGCGACCCATGAATAGGTTGACGTACGAGGGGGCCATCCTGGTACCCATGGCTGTTCCCTTTAATTGTTGGTGTGTCTGGCCTTCGAAAGTGAAGAAGTTGTGGTTCAGGATGAAGCTGGCTAAGGTAATGAGGAAAGAGGTTTTAGGTAGGGTGGCAGGTGATCGGCGTGAAAGGAAGTGCTCCATCGCAGCGAGGCCCTGGACATGCGGAATATTTGTGTATAAGGAAGTGGCATCAATGGTTACAAGGATGGTTTCCGGGGGTAACAGACTGGGTAGGGATTCCAGGCGTTCGAGAAAGTGGTTGGTGTCTTTGATGAAGGATGGGAGACTGCATGTAATGGGTTGAAGGTGTTGATCTACGTAGGCAGAGATGTGTTCTGTGGGGGCTTGGTAACCAGCTACAGTGGGACGGCCGGGATGATTGGGTTTGTGAATTTTAGGAAGAAGGTAGAAGGTAGGGGTGTGGGGTGTTGGTGGGGTCAGGAGGTTGATGGAGTCAGGTGAAAGGTTTTGTAGGGGGCCTAAGGTTCTGAGGATTCCTTGAAGCTCCGCCTGTACATCAGGAATGGGATTACTTTGGCAAACTTTGTAAGTAGTGTTGTCTGGAAGCTGACCCAGTCCCTCAGCCACATACTCCCGACGATCAAGTACCACAGTCGTGGAACCCTTGTCCGCCGGAAGAATGACGATGGATTGGTCAGCCTTCAGATCACGGATAGCCTGGGCTTCAGCAGTGGTGATGTTGGGGGTAGGATTAAGGTTTTTTAAGAAGGATTGAGAGGCAAGGCTGGAAGTCAGAAATTCCTGGAAGGTTAGGAGAGGGTGATTTTGAGGAAGAGGAGGTGGGTCCCGCTGTGACGGAGGACGGAACTGTTCAAGGCAGGGTTCAATTTGGATAGTGTCTTGGGGAGTAGGATCATTAGGAGTAGGATTAGGATCATTTTTCTTCATGGCAATGTGATATTTCCAGCAGAGAGTACGGGTGTAGGACAGTAAATCTTTGACGAGGGCTGTTTGGTTAAATCTGGGAGTGGGGCTGAAGGTGAGGCCTTTGGATAGGACAGAGGTTTCAGATTGGGAGAGAGGTTTGGAGGAAAGGTTAACTACTGAATTGGGGTGTTGTGGTTCCAGATTGTGTTGATTGGAATTTTGAGGTTTTTGAGGGAGTGGAGCTGGAAGTGGGAGATTGAGTAGATGGGAGAGACTGGGTTTGCGTGCAATGAGAGGAGGTTGAGGTTTGCTGGAAAGGTTGTGAAGGGTGAGTGAGTTGCCTTTCCAGAGGTGGGAAACCAGGAGATTGGATAGTTTTTTAAGGTGGAGGGTGGCATGCTGTTCTAATTTGCGGTTGGCCTGTAGGAGGATGCTCTGAACAGCCGGTGTGGATGTAGGAGAGGAAAGATTGAGGACTTTTATTAAGGATAGGAGTTGACGGGTGTGTTGATTGGCTGAGTGGATGTGTAGGTGAAGGATTAGGTGGGTGAGGGCAATGGATTGTTCAGTTTGGAACTGGTATAGGGACTGATGGAAAGAAGAGTTGCAGCCAGAGATGGGAACTTTAAGTGTGAGGCCTTTGTGAGTGATGCCAAATGTCAGACAAGCCTGAGAAAATAAAATATGGGAGTGTAATCTGGCTAGGGTGAAGGCATGTTTGTGGAGGGAATGTAAATAAAACTTAATGGGGTCGTTGTGGAGGTGTTGAGAGGGTGACATGGTACTAGAAGGTGGAAAGTGTAACATGAAGCTGAAATGAAAATGAAAATGAAAATAAAAATATATGGGGAGAGATAAAGGTGAACTAGAAAGCAAATGGAGATCTGGTGTGAAAAAGGCGAAAAAGTGTTGGTTAGAGCTGGGCTATGTTGATCCTGTGGTGAACTTGTGTAGGTAGATAACGATGTGCATAAAGGTTAGGTGGTTGTGTTGCCGCCAAAACACGTTAAAGGGTGGAGAAATTCGGGAAAATTTCGAAAAAACTACGTGAGGATGTATTAGAGGGAGTGGTTTGGTGGTGGCAGATTGTGGAAATGAGGCTAACAATTGTCTGATGAAGAAATAATGACGTTAAAACCTGTGGGAAGCGGCTAAAATGATCGGTGATGTGAGAAAAACGGAAATGAAATAAAGCAAAAGTTATTAAAACTAGTCTAAAAGGTTGTTTAATAGCTGAAAGGAACTGTTTGTGAACTAGAAACGGTGGATTTTATAGAAGCGTTAGTGTTGAAAGCGGAAAAAAATTTTTTTTTGGTTATGGTTTGGAAGTGAGTTACGTATTATTGAGTATATAAGGAATCCTCAGAACCTTAGGCCCCCTACAGAACCTTTCACCTGACTCCATCAACCTCCTGACCCCACCAACACCCCGCACCCCTACCTTCTACCTTCTTCCTAAAATTCACAAACCCAATCATCCCAGCCGTCCCATTGTAGCTGGTTACCAAGCCCCCACAGAACGCATCTCTGCCTACGTAGATCAACACCTTCAACCCATTACATGCAGTCTCCCATCCTTCATCAAAGACACCAACCACTTTCTCGAACGCCTGGAATCCCTACCCAGTCTGTTACCCCCGGAAACCATCCTTGTAACCATTGATGCCACTTCCTTATACACAAATATTCCGCATGTCCAGGGCCTCGCTGCGATGGAGCACTTCCTTTCACGCCGATCACCTGCCACCATACCTAAAACCTCTTTCCTCATTACCTTAGCCAGCTTCATCCTGACCCACAACTTCTTCACTTTCGAAGTCCAGACATACCAACAATTAAAGGGAACAGCCATGGGTACCAGGATGGCCCCCTCGTACGCCAACCTATTCATGGGTCGCTTAGAGGAAGCCTTCTTGGTTACCCAGGCCTGCCAACCCAAAGTTTGGTACAGATTTATTGATGACATTTTCATGATCTGGACTCAACAGTGAAGAAGAACTCCAGAATTTCCTCTCCAACCTCAACTCCTTTGGTTCCATCAGATTCACCTGGTCCTACTTTAAATCCCATGCCACTTTCCTTGACGTTGACCTCCACCTGTCCAATGGCCAGCTTCACACGTCCGTCCACATCAAACCCACCAACAAACAACAGTACCTCCATTATAACAGCTGCCACCCATTCCACATCAAACGGTCCCTTCCCTACAGCCTAGGTCTTCGTGGCAAACGAATCTGCTCCAGTCCGGAATCCTTGAACCATTACACCAACAACCTGAAAACAGCTTTTGCATCCCGTAACTACCCTCCCGACCTGGTACAGAAGCAAATAACCAGAGCCACTTCCTCATCTCCTCAAACCCGGAACCTTCCACAGAAGAACCCCAAAAGTGCCCCACTTGTGACAGGATACTTTCCGGGACTGGATCGGATTCTGAATGTGACTCTCCAGCAGGGATACGACTTCCTCAAATCCTGCCCTGAAATGAGATCCATCCTTCATGAAATCCTCCCCACTCCACCTAGAGTGTCTTTCCGCCGTCCACCTAACCTTCGTAACATCTTATTTCATCCCTATGAAATCCCCAAACCACCTTCCCTACCCTCTGGCTCCTACCCTTGTAACTGCCCCCGGTGTAAAACCTGTCCCATGCACCCTCCCACCACCACCTACTCCAGCCCTGTAACCCGGAAGGTGTACACGATCAAAGGCAGAGCCACGTGTGATAGCACCCACGTGATTTACCAACTGACCTGCCTACACTGTGACGCTTTCTATGTGGGAATGACCAGCAACGAACTGTCCATTCGCATGAATGGACACAGGCAGACAGTGTTTGTTGGTAATGAGGATCACCCTGTGGCTAAACATGCCTTGGTGCACGGCCAGCACATCTTGGCACAGTGTTACACCGTCCGGGTTATCTGGATACTTCCCACTAACTCCAACCTGTCAGAACTCCGGAGATGGGAACTTGCCCTTCAGCATATCCTCTCTTCTCGCTATCCGCCAGGCCTCGATCTCCGCTAATTTCTAATTTCAATTTGCCGCCGCTCATACCTCACCTGTCTTTCAACAACATCTTTGCCTCTGTACTTCCGCCTCGACTGACATCTCTGCCCAAACTCTTTGCCTTTACAAATGTCTGCTTGTGTCTGTGTATATGCGGATGAATATGTGTGTGTGTGCGAGTGTATACCTGTCCTTTTTTCCCCCTAATGTAAGTCTTTCCGCTCCCGGGATTGGAATGACTCCTTACCCTCTCCCTTAAAACCCACATCCTTTCGTCTTTCCCTCTCCGTCCCTCTTTCCTGATGAGGCAACCATTTGTTGGGAAAGCTTGAAATTTGTGTGTGTTTGTGTGTCTATCGACCTGCCAGCGCTTTTGTTTGGTAAGTCTCATCATCTTTCTTTTTAGATATTTTTTTCCCACGTGGAATGTTTCCCACTATATATATATATATATATATATATATATATATATATATATATATATATATATATATTAACAATGGAAAATTGTACTGAAATGCAGGAGGATCTGCAACGAATTCATGCATGGTGCAGGGAATGGCAGTTGAATCTCAATGTAGACAAGCGTAATGTGCTGCGAATACATAGAAAGAAAGATCCTTTATCATTTAGCTACAAGTTAGCAGGTCAGCAGCTGGAAGCAGGTAATTCCATAAATTGTCTGGGAGTAGGCATTAGGAGTGATTTAAAATGGAATGACCATATAAAATTAATCGTCATTAAAGCAGATGCCAGACTGAGATTCGTTGGAAGAATCCTAAGGAACCGCAGTCCGAAAACAAAGGAAGTAGTTTAATACACTTGTTCGCCCACTGCTTGAATACTGTTCACCGGTGTGGGATCAGTACCAGATAGGGTTGATAGAAGAGAGAGAGAAGATCCAACAGAGAGCAGTGCGCTTCGTTACAGGATCATTTAGTAATTGCGAAAACATTACAGAGGTGATAAACTCCAGTGGAAGACTCTGCAAGAGAGACGCTCAGTAGCTCGGTACGGGCTTTTGTTAAAGTTTCGATACCGTACCTTCACTGAGGAGTCAAGCAGTATATTGCTCCCTCCTACGTATATCTCGCGAAGATACCATGAGGATAAAATCATAGAGATTAGAGCCCACACAGAGGCATACCGACGATCTTTCTTTCCACAAACAATACAAGACTGGAATAGAAGGGAGAACCGATAGAGATACTCAAGGTACCCTCCGCCACACACCGTCAGGTGGCTTGCGGAGAGAGAAGAGATGTAGATGTAGATGTAGAAATAGCATAAAGAACTGCTAACACTTCTGAAGCTGCAAAGGTTTAATTGATCTTCTTTCACCTCTTTATCATTAATTCACTGATGATAAACAGTGGTAAGTTTAAAGTCGCAGAACAGTAACATATCTTGGAATGTTGAACTCATTGTTTAGTATAATTCAGTATAACATGGAATCTATACAGTAACAGTACTTCAAACAGAGGTACAAAATGTTGAGACAGCAAAATTTGTTTCGAAATTTTGGCTTTCGAACAAAAACAGCAGTGAATGCAGTTTGCACAGTAGTTATGAGATAAAGTCATCAGTGATTCAGAGCTACTGAAATGCGTCGTAACAGGTGATGAAACATGGGTTTACAGATATGTAATTCAAACTAAGTGGAAGCATCCTAGATTGCCAAGGTGGAAAAAAACTTAGTAAGTGCAGTCAAACGTAGAGGTTATGCTCACTGTTTTCTTAGATTATAATGTCAGAGTGCACCTTGAGTTTTTGCCACAAGATCAGTCAATCAGTGACTAAAACTACTAAAAAGTTCAATACATTTTCCATAGTGCTGTAAAATAAATAAATAAGTAAATAAAATCAAACTAAATTTGTGATGAAACAGGTAAAAAGCTTTCGTATCATGAGAACACACCTGCTCACACTTTGTAGCTCTTATGTCAAATTTTGACCAACAACAATACTGTAGATTTTTGATGTTTCCAAAAACCTTAAAGGGCCATTGTATTACAGGAACAAAAGGGGTTACAAACATATTACTAAGAGCTAAAAGCTATTCCAGAGGTAGAGTTCCAGAAGTCTTTCAGGGATTGGAGAAAGAACTGCCATAAGTGGATAATATCTAATGGGGACTGTTTGAAGGAGATAACATTGATGTAGACAAATAAATAAGTGAACGCCCCATACATTGCGGCCAGTACCAGAAACACCACCCCAAATGCTACAGTTGTTCAGTGCTGTCATAATTAAGTCTTCCACTCCAATTAGTTTGTTTCCAGTCTTTCCTAGTAATTCCTAATATTCCCTCTCCCCCTTCACAGCTGAAGACCATGTCACACTGCCATAAATAAAGTCTGGCAATACTCACTGTTTATAAACCTTACCTTTTTGGATACAACAAAACATTCTATTGTACCAAAAGCAGTCCAGGCAATTTTAATTTTCTGTATTCTTTTTTCTGTCAATCCAGTGAGTGTCTTTAACTTATAAACAAACAAGATGGTTCCTGACTTAATTGTCAACACACACAGTGTTCTTTGTAACATTAATTATACATTTTAAATCATTAATGGAAAATCTCATATAAAGATGTGAAACAAATACTAACAAAGAGATAGAGGGGCTGGCCAGTACTTACCTCAGCTCAGTACAGCCGATAGATACACATAAAACAGAACCGAAAATTTACATTCCTAGCTTTCGGAACAAATGTTCCTTCATCAGGGAGGAGAGGGGGGAAAGAAAGGGAAGAAGGGAAAGGTACATCAACAAATTACTCCGCCAGGGATATGACTTTCTCAAGTCAACCCCTGAAATGAGATCATCCCTTGACAAAATTCTCCCCACACCACCCAGAGTTGCCTTTCGTCGCCCCCCTAACCTCCGTAACATCCTTGTTAAACCCTACAATATTCCCAGACTACCTTCTCTACCCAGCGGTTCCTACCCCTGTAACCGACCCCGCTGCAAAACCTGCCCCATGCATCCCCCCCACAACCACCTACTCCAGCCCCGCTACTGGTAAAACATACACAATTCAAGGCAGGGCCACGTGTGAAACTACACATGTCATTTATCAACTGACATGCCTGCACTGCACAGCCTTTTACATCGGCATGACAACAACTAAACTGGCTGAGCGCATGAACGGACACAGACGAACTGTCCGCCTAGGAGATGCCCAATACCCAGTAGCGGAGCATGCCCTCCAGCATAATTCTAGGGACCTAGGAACCTGCTACACCGTATGTGCCATTTGGCTTCTCCCACCCAACACCAGTCCCTCTGAACTGCGGAGATGGGAACTTGCACTCCAACACATCCTTTCATCCCGCCATCCCCCTGGACTGAACTTACGTTGAACAACCTCACTCCCATTTACTCTTCAGTCTTCTCCTCTTTCCTTTTCCTCTTTAGCCATTCACGCATCTTTTCATCCTACATAGTTGTGTTTATCTTTATACTATATACCTCTTTACTTCTGTATGCATCCTCTTTGGTTTGAAGCTGGCACAGTACTTACAGTAGGATATCTTTGGCTTCCCTCTGACAAGCATGCCTCCATCCTTGCTACCCTCCCTATTTTCCTTTCCCTGTTGCTTCATAGCCTGGGTTGTGAGTAACTGAATCTCCTTTCCCTTCTTCCCTTTCTTTCCCCCCTCTCCTCCCTGATGAAGGAACATTTGTTCCGAAAGCTAGGAATGTAAATTTTCGGTTCTGTTTTATGTGTATCTATCGGCTGTACTGAGCTGAGGTAAGTACTGGCCAGCCCCTCTATCTCTTTGTTAGTATTAATTATACATTTTCTATGTTAAGAAGGTATGTAGTAGTGATCAACCTGATTGTCGGTTTGAACACCAGTGTTTTGTTAAATATAGTGTACTGTTGCCTCCATCTGACTTATGAACTGATTTACTCACCCAGTTACAGAGGGAGCTACAGTTTCATGTTACTTCAAACCATGGTGCGAATTGGCATTTTTCACATTAGCAAACATTGCCAGAGGTGGAAGAAGCGATATATGACACACACAAATCCTAGGATTGACTAGGGATTGAATCCTAGGGCTTTGTATCCATTGTCTGACACTTCCCCACTGAACCACAAACCCTTTTTTATCTTATAATTGACTTTAAGGCCTACTTCCAAACATGCACTGTTATGTTTTTCGTTTGTTTTTTATGTTTTCCTGCACTAGAGACAAATTGTACAATGTGGTCAGCAAAGTGAAAGTGGTTCATATTAATGCCATTGACATTTATTTCTTATATATCTTTTACTCTTTAAATGCCTGAAAACTTCCATTTTGACTGTTGGCACTACATTGAGGTGACAGAAGTCAAGGTATACCTCCTCTATATTGTGTTGGACCTCCTTTTGCCTGGCATAGCGCAGCAACTCAAAGTGGCGTGGGCTCAACAAGTCATTGGGAGTCCACTGTCTGTACAGCTGTCTGTAATAGCAAAAGTGTTGCCGGTGCAAGATTTTGTGCACAAACTGGCCCTCTCAATTATGT
Source organism: Schistocerca cancellata (assembly GCF_023864275.1). Lineage (NCBI taxonomy): Eukaryota > Metazoa > Arthropoda > Insecta > Orthoptera > Acrididae > Schistocerca > Schistocerca cancellata. The sequence continues at coordinate 697,431,340 of NC_064626.1, forward strand.
CCCATAAACGTTTGATGTAATTCAGTTTGGGTGATTTGGGTGGCCATATCATTTGCTTCAATTGTCCAGAATGTTCTTCAGACCAGTTGTGAGCAATTGTGGCCCAGTGACATGGCACATTTTCACCCATAACATTAAATCCATGAATGATGCAAATGGTCTCCAAGGAGCCAAACATAACCATTTCCAGTCAATGATAGGTTTAGTTGGACCAGAGGACTCAGTCCATTCTATGTAAACACAACCCACAGTTTTGGAGTCACCACCAGCTTGCACAGTGCCTTGTTGACAGCCTGGGTCCATAGCTTCATGGGGTCTGTGCCCCACTCAAACCCTACCATCAGCTCTTACCAACTGAAATCAGGGCTCATCTGACCAGGCCATGGTTTTCCAGTCATCTAGAGTCGAACCAACATAGTCACAAGCCCAGGAGAGATGCTGCAGGCCTTGTTGTGCTTTTAGCAAAGGCACTTGCATTGGTCATCTGCTGCTATAGCCCATGAATGCCAAATTTTGATACACTATCTTAATGGATAAGTTCGTTGTACGTCCCACATTGATTTCTGCAATTATTTCACACAGTGTTGCTTGTCTGTTAGCGCTGATAAAAACTACACAAACACCGTTGCTCTCGCTCATTGTCTGTGGCGAGAGATAATCCTTGAAATTTGGTTTTCTTGGTACACTCTTAACACAGTGTATCTTGGGATATTGAATTCCCTAATGATTTCCCATGTATCTAGCTCCAACTCCCATTCTGTCTTCAAAGTCTGTTAATTCCCATTGTGCGCCCATAATCACATCGGAAACCTTTTCACATGAATCCCCAGAGTATAAATGCAACTCAACCAATACACTACCCTTTTTATACTTTGTGCACATGATAACACTACTGCCATCTGTGTATATATGTGCATATCACTATCCCATGATTTTTGTCAACTCAGTGTAATTTTGGCAGTACAGAATCCGTTGTCCAATTCAAAATTTCTCACTATCATGGTGAAGTCCAGTGGAAGCTGCAGCATTCAAATGTATTTTCTTAAGTATATTAACATAAGTTGGATCAGTGCCTTGTAATAAGCGCTGTTGAACTGGAGTTAAAGGTTTGCTCAAAATGCATGAATTCTAGACAAACCAGCAATACATACACATGGTTCTGCTCTATACATAATGGATACATACAGTATATATGCCACTGAGTGATCCAGAACATTATGACCATCTGATTAACAGTGTTGGTCCATCTCTGGAACACTGTGCAGTGTCTATTATGTGTTTGAGATGGATTTGACAAGCTCTTCACAGGTTTCTGGAGGTAGGCGGCTCCAGATGTCCACACACAGGTCAGACAGTTCCTATAAATTAGAGGCCAGTGGTATGCAGGTGCTGGCGGAATTGGTGGCCAAACTGTCTGTGTAATTTCACTATTGTACTCGTCACATCACTGTAGCACAGTTATGGCTTTGTGACATGGATAGTTACCCTGCTGGAAGATAACCTCACTATTGGGAAAGACATCATGCACGAAACAATGCAGGTGGTCTGCAATAATGTTCATGTATCTCACTGCTTTCATGACGACTTGAGCCACTATCATAGGTCTCATGAAAACCCAGGTGAATGTCCCCCATAGCCTGATACTACCCCCTACTGACCTTTGTCAACCTGGCATAGCCAGAAATGTGACTCATCTTAGCAGATGACACATTGGGACACATTAGCTTGCCATGGATATTTCCGACTGACTCTATAACACCTGTAGGTCTGACCCGTGCGTTAATGGACCAGTTATCTGGCATCCTCAACTGGCCGCATGTGTGAATTTCCTCGACAGGCCATGTTCATGAAGTTCATAAGTTTTCCTGTGATTTTCACATGACAGCAAGCTACAGTTGCTACCAGTATGATGGAGTGGACCAATGACAGCCTTGAAAAAATTGAGCAGTTGTACCATGAAAGACCTTGTTTGTGGAAAATGACCCATGAACATTACACGAACAAGAGTATAAAAAAAAAGTGTACAAAAAAATTGTTTGACGATGTGGAGCAAAGTGCAATAAAAAAACTAAACTACAAAATTTGAGACAAAAGTTTCAAAAAAGTCCTTGGACAAGTTGAGGCCTCTGAAAGAAATGGAAAAAGGAAAGGATGAATTTTATCAACTAATAAAAAGTTCAGTATAAAATATTTTTTTCTTGATTTCACATTTATAAAATGCTCATCATTTTTGATAGCTCAAGCAGTCACCTTTAGATTATTAAAAGTTTGTTACAATGAGTAACTCATAACATGTAGTACAAACACGTACTTTTAATGACGCTAATTGTGTGTTTGTACTACATATGCCAAGTTAATCATTGTAACCAAAATTTAATGCTGTGAAGATGACAGTATGAGCAATCAAAACAGGTCATCAGTTTGCGATTGTGTGACCAAGATAAATAAAATTTATACTGAAAATCAAAATTGTGTACTCCACAACCTTGACCACATCAAGTTTACTATAACAATGAAAAGTTGCTTGTACCATGTCCATTGTTTTATGAGTATTAAGAGTTACTTTACTTTGCAAAGTATTAAGAATGCCCTCTTCTTGAAGTGTCAGAGCTTCATGATTCTCAGGGGATTGCTGATAACTTAGAAAGCCAACTTTTGTCTTGGTGAAATGCATTCACAAATTACTGTGTCTTTTTTTCTGTAGCATTAGGCCCACAATTTACAAAAATAAAAACATAGCATTTAAATAGAATTAGCTGTACCAGATGCTATGCCTGAACTAGAGTGTGCTTACAAGAGTGAATTGTACTCACCTAAAAGTGCATGAACCTTGCCGTGGAGGTACTGAATAGAATTGGGGAAAAGAGGAGCTTGTGGCACAACTTGACTAGAAGAAGGGATCGGTTGGTATGACATGTTCTGAGACATCGAGGGATCACCAATTTAGTACTGGAGGGCAGCGTGGAGGGTAAAAATCGTAGAGGGAGACCAAGAGATGAATACACTAAGCAGATTCAGAAGGATGTAGGCTGCAGTAGGTACTGGGAGATGAAGAAGCTAGCACAGGATAGAGTAGCTTGGAGAGCTGCATCAAACCAGTCTCAGGACTGAAGACCACAACGACAACGACAAAAGTGCATTGACATTATACAAACTGATTTTTAATTAGTCCTCGTAGTTGTCAGGTTCAGTATCTCAGAGACTCTGAATAATATCTTTATGGCTGGGAATGTTGCCTTGCAGCAGTCCATTTTTTCACCCATTTTGTGCGATTTTCCTTTTGAGAGATGTGAGTACATAGTGTATAAACTGCTTCCCAGTTTTCTTTCTCCTATCATCCATAACTACTTCTTGATTATACAGATGGGTTTTAAAATCTGATAACATGCTGCAATCAAATAATGCCATAAAGACGCAACACTGTACAATGTACATTCAGCTAGACGCAGTCAGAACTACTGAAATCCATCGCCTGTGGCTTCTAGCATATTGAGCATTCACTCCTGTTCTGGATGTACAGATAAACAACAAAACTCCAACTAACCCCACACTTGGAAGGACCCAGCCTACGGTCAGATTGAAGAGATTTGATCCGGTGGGCAGAGCCTGCATGTTAGTGGACAATGAAAAGCCTGAGGTCAACAGGCCAAATCTGTCTGTAGAACTGGTCCACCTCAAAAAGCCACTAGTGTGTGGCCAACTATTGCCATTGATTCACTGTGCAATCTCAATGATCCTGTGATCACTGCAGTTATAACCGGCAATGTCATTGGGTCAACATGAGATCATGTAGGGGTCATTTGCTGTGAAGTTCTATGTTTAACAATTTGTGCTGAATGATGTGCTTCAAACCAAGTGTGCCTACATCAGCATTGTACTTTGTCATCAGAGCTGCCATAAGGCACCAGTTATACTGCTTTACAAAATGGGCAAACCTCTGATCTTCCTGTTCAGTGATAAGGCATGGATGTCAATCACATTGTCCTCTACTTGGAGTTTCAGCATCCTTCAACTGTTGTCCACAGACACTCAATATTGTAGCATGCTGACCAGCTTCTTTATTCCCAAGATGCTCCTTCCCAGATGCCAGGCTATAACAATCTGCCATTTGTAAAAGTGGTGTATGTCCATGGATTTCCCTGTTGTGACCCATATCAGTGTCAGTATAATTCCCCATTCATATCTGCTCTACCTGTATACCTTTCCTTACCGCATCACACACTCGTGACGCTACAAGTTTGGTATTCCATTTCATGATGGACAATGCTCATAATGTTGTATCTCATCAGTATATAACCACCACATTCTCTGCTACAGATAAAATATGTACATACATACTGTAACTGATTATTGTAAAAGTTAAAAATTTGAATCGGTTTTAACCAGTTACAGTTGAAGTGGCATTTGAAGCAAATGAGCAAGTTGCTTTTTTCCATATTTGTTCACATATGGGCTTGCACATTTCTGTATACAGATTTTCTTTGTAGACCTCTCTTTCCTTGCCCAATGAAAATCAGATAAACATATTTTTACCATTTGTTTATTATTTTTGAGCTTGGTAATGTAGTTTTTCATGTTTACTTTTTCAGTTAAATATCTATGAATGACTTCACTAGTTCCTCTTGCATGCTTGGTACCATACATCCGTACAATTAGTTACACCCCTTATTATGTACTTGCATCTACATCTGCTTTGCATTTCTTCGTGTTGTCACATTTTTGACTTCATTTAATACATGCCTTACATGTATACTGAAAAACATAATTAATATAGTGTTTGGCAAATGCATCCTGAAGGCCTTATGAAAAACACCAGGCTCATTGGTGAATATGTACTGGGAAAATATTTGTTAACATTTAGTTTTTGTACTAATTTTAATACTGAATCAAAGATTTTATAATAACTGCAGTGAATTTTGTTTTGGGAGAGAGGATGGATTGGTAAGGGGGTAGGAGGTAATGTAGCATGTTTCTGGATTTACTATGGTATAAGTTCTATATCTCTTTAATTATATCATTTATAGTTTATTTCTTGAAGAGAGCATGTGTGTTCTTTTTATATTTGTGTGGTTTCTGTCCAGAAATTCTGAGAGAATAGTGGATGTCACTATCTGATTTTTCATGTGTTTTTTGAACGTGGGAATATATTGTCAAATCAAGACTGAATTAATAATAATACTTGACATGAATTGTTATAATTCTGGTAGCTGATAACTGTTTCTTTCAGAAAGTTTCCTGTCCAGAGGACAACATTGAATTTAAAGGTGCCCTATTTTGTGAAGGAAAATTTCCACACAGAATATCAGGGCAGCCTCCGAAGGCTAGAAATGTCAGTTGAAGAGGAATATATTAACAACCTGCGGCATGCATGTCACAGGGAAAAGAATTACAGTAAGTTACCTTTTGAGCTCTTTTGTAAGATCATTTATTGTCAAACTTTACCTTCTTTTCTTTCCCTACTCCCATAGGTTATACTTATGGGAGGCCTATTTATGAAAAAACAGACCCATGTGAGTATTTTCATGTCGGTAGACTGAACCACAACTTGAAGCTCTCTCATTTGTTGAGATTAGAATGCTGTTTATTAACAATAGAAATGGATGTAGTCATCATTGAACTCTTCATCACATTAATTACCAATTCTTAAAAAATTTTTTTAACTAAAAGATAATGAGAATAATTACTCAGATAGGGATGTGACCCGCTCGCTTTGTCTGTTTGAGACATTCAAGGGAATGCAGAGTTACATAATGTTTTTTGGTGTCTAGCCATATTTTCAGAAGGTTTTTTTTATTCTGCCCCCCACCCTGCCACCCTGTTTCTACTTCACTTGTGGGAATGGGTTTCTGTATTTTTGACTGCAGACTGTAATTTTTCTTGCAGAAGGATGAAGTCCAGTTAGGTAATTTGACCTGTATTACATACCTTATTCTACCACTTGTTTAGACTTTTAATTTTTTTTCATACCTCAAGTTTGGTTATACTGTAGTAAGTTTATATGCATGTTATTATCTTGTCATTTCGCCCTTGAGACCATTTCTGCTACATAATGTGTTTCACATTTTTTTTCTCAGGTTCTGCTTGTATGTCTCATTTGCTAGTGGTTTTACAACTTGAAATATGTTTATCTAGACCTGGAATTATTTTCTCCCCTAGTTTAATAGGCCCTGTTTATGAATTATCTTTGTAACAAAAAATTCGTAGCTATCTCTGTTTACATTGCCATTTTGCATGCCTCCAAATGGTGTGTATGTAGACAGTTAGTCAGCTACAGTTTAAGGCGCCCTGTACGTCTCCTCTCCTCTCCTATCCTCTCCTCTCCTGCAACCGTTTTTAGTGATATAGCTGCAAACCAACTGCGGGATTGTGGATAGCGCTCTTTCACCATCTAACCAAAACACTTTTCTGCTTGCCCCCATGGAAAAACGCATAGATTTTATATTGCTCTTCTGGCAATAAATAAATAAATAAAAAATGTGTAGTAAGTCAGGTACTTTACTGCGATGACTAAAGTAAGTAGAGGATAACATTCTCTGCGGTGATTGATTGTGTTCTGGGAACTGCTGTTGTAAAAATTACTGTAACTATAATAAACGATATCTTTGTGGTAATAATCTCTCTCTCTCTCTCTCTCTCTCTCTCTCTCTCTCTCTCTCTCTCCCCCCCCCCTTCTCCCCACCTTCTTCCCTTCTCCCCACCTCCTTCCCTTCTCCCCACCTCCTTCCCCTCTTCTCCATCCCGTTCAACTGATGATTTCAATTAAGTTTTATTTGCCTAGTCAGATGCAGCTATAGCTAAATGTTGTAACTTACATATAACATTAAAATCACATTATTATGAGTATTTTTCTGAGAATACGACTTTTAAATATAATAATTGGTTAATGTTAGGAGAATGAACTGATTTGCAGAAATGCAGTTAAAGGTAAACAATTTAGTCAATCATAGTTATAAGCAGACATGACAAAATGTGCAAAACAGTTCGCAGGCTGGTGTGGTATTTGGCAGTTGATTATCACATGCCCATTTGCTTCTTACATTTTCTGGCATGCATTTTATTGATGCCTGAGATATTGCTATGTCACCATGAAATCCATATTCTTCTAAAGTGTGTTGAACTATGAAATTAAGACATGCCAAGTTATGTATTACGTAGTAAGACTTCGCACATCCTAAACACAATGAGTGGAAAATTTTATGACGACAGACCAAGTTTTGTGCAATTACTGTGAAACTAAGACACAGTTTGTTATTACATGTTAACATGGTGGACAGTTGAGAAATTTCTCGAGGCAAATATTTCGTCCCCCCCCCCCCCCCCCCCCCCCCCCCCCCAAAGTTTTATCCAATACTTGCAAGGGTTACTTATTGGAGTTCGTTTGAAAGGTATTCTTAGTTAATCTTGCATAAGTGGGTTGCAGCATTTTGTCATTATCATAGAAAACTGAATTCTTGCTCTGCCACACCAACAGATCTTCATTAAGCCTAAACTTCAAGAGAAACTTGCATTAAAATACTTTCTGGTGATTGGTTGTAGAATCTTTTGTAGCCCCATGATGTTATAAGACTGATTTTATATTATTGCCACATTACAATTGTTGTGAGTTAAAACTTGTACTTTGAAGTTCACACGTAACATCAGACCCCAATCTTCCTTAATAATTTAAAAGTAGATGTTGAGACTGTTCAGTGTCAGTCAGATATTCCTGTTTTATATTTCTCGTTTGTTGAAAAACATAACTTGTGTTGTCATCTTCTTTAAGACCTTAGATCTTGTACTGACTCGAACCTGGCTTTTTCTGTCTGCTCTTCATTGAATATTTCTACTCATAATTAGTGATTACACGTACCTTTCTTCCTGTCTTCCGTCGTCCAGATGGTTACTCAACTAAGTCTACCTTGCTGTCAGAAATTTTTTTACCATATGTTTTGAATTACTTTTTATTTTAAATCTGTAACATCCAGGACAATAGCAAGCAATTCTGCTGCTACCTGCCACTAAGGTGGTCACCTCTAATGTGGAAGTTGCATGCAAAAAGACTCATGGAACCACATTTTCAAAGTAACAGAAGTCACTAAAATAACTCTTTGAGGTAATTATTGAAGAAAATATTGTTTAAAGAATGTTAGTTAATTATTGGAGAATGAATTCCAATATTATTGGTGCAAGGAGCTGTCTAGCAAATTTGTATTACAGAAGGAACTGAAAATTGCCTGCTCTTACTATTGAAGCAAAGTTCGTGTCGTATTATTGCAGCAGGTTATCCCCATGTAGAAACTTGTAGTTGTGTCAAGATTTAGTATACACTATCAGACAAAGAAAAACACGCAGGATACATAGTTGGTTGTGAATGTAACTTCGTACACGAACATGCCATCGGTCGTTATGTAAATGATTAGATTTGCAGTTCTCTGTGACTGGTAGAATAGCCACCAGGTTGCATTAATGTTATTTGTGTTAAGCGGTGTTTCCAGCCTGACAGGGTATATAAGGGAAGTTAACAGCATCAGATGTGGTGTGATCATTTACGAAGGGCACGGTGGCGTTTGTACTCATATGGGACAGCATTGTTAACACCTTGCAGTTTTTGAAAAGGGGATTCATTGTGAGACATTCGGGTGTGACGATGGCCCAATGTTGGACTGCATGGGAACATAAGGGCAAGCATATTCATCGTCAAAGTTCCGGTTTACTACACTTTACCACAGCAGGGGAGGGATTAATTGTATTGTGCACCAGCCACACTGTAGTCACTTCACATTTGATCTGAGAACAAGTAATTCTCTCCCTGCAACATTCTTTGTTATCCCACACCACTGGTCAGAGACTAACAGCAGCCGGACTAGGGAATTACCATCCTGTGTGTAGGTTTCTGTTAACACAACACCACACATGGCTGTATTTAAGGTGGTGCCATAACTGGGAAACGTGGATTGCTGATGAATGGCATCCCATTGTGTTCAGTGATGAATAACGGCTCTGCGCTACCCTGGATGAAAATAGCGGCAGTCTGGAGAGAGGTCCTATTATTTCAGTGTTTTGGAGAGGCATAGTGGTGTTACTCTTGGCATTTCGGTGTGGGTAGTAGTCGGGTCTGACTTCAGGTCACGACTGGTAGTGATTGAGGAAATCTTACTGCACCACGGTATGTCACAGACATTCTGTGTTACCTCTCATTGTTTTTCAAAAGGACAATGATTGTTCACACATGGCACGTGTGTCTTTGAACTGTCTTTGTGATATTGAGTTACTTCTGTTTTTTATTTATTTTTTTATTTTTTATTTTTTTATTTTATTTTTTTTTGTGGTTTTAGGGCGCAAAACTTGAATGGTCATTAGCGCCCAGACTACGTTAGGAATGCACCGCCAGGAACAAGTTTAAAACAGCAACGAAAAGGGAAAACACGATAAAAGACAGACTGATAGGCATAGGATTTAAAAAAAAAAAAAACCAGCATAATCAAAGGTCCTTAGAAAGGTTGGTCAAGTTACTTCTGTAGTTACAGAGATCTCCAGACCTGTCCCCAGTAGAATGTATTGTATCAGATCAAATATTAACTCAATACCCCAGTGCCAGTCTCCAGGTTACCAAGGACCAGTTACAACAGTGTGGGCCAGTTTGCCGATGCAGAGGATCCAACAACTGCAACGTCATACTGGTAAATAGGCTCATACTACCAAGTTCTTTGTATTCTTTGTAAATTTTACTTTGTAATTGATGAAATAACATCACATACTCTCTTAGTGTGTGAAGTTCCATTTCATGTCTTCTCCTGAGTGCTTCACTTTTCATGTCAGACAATGTATTTATTCTTGTCATGTGTGTAAACTGGAGAAAAAAGAAATGTGTGTTGTACATTATTTTGTACAACTGAATCAAATTAAAACTTACGCTGAGGTACAAGACAGAAAATTTTGTTAACACAAAGTATGCTTGCATTATGGCAGATTTGTTCTATGAGCCTGATTTTGTATACAGCCATGTCTAATTTGTAATGTAATACTTTTATTTGATTATTACATTGAGATGAAGACATGGGAGAGCATTGTCTAGTGATTTCCAGACTTTGCTGCAAACATAGTGCACGAAAAGGTAGAGATCTTAACAAGAGGAATGAGGGTATTGTATACCACTATTGTGAAATTTGCTTTGGTTTTACATTTTATTGTGTCATATGGAAATATGGTGCAAAAAAGATACTCTGTGAGAAACTAGTTTATTGTGCATGCCATTTTTGGTGCTTGTGAGTGGGGTGCGTGTGGATTTGGCGGTGGGGGGAGGGGGGGGGGGGAAATCATTGGCAATATTTCTACTGCAACATCACACAAGGGCATCTACAGCTACTGTGGATAACATGTCAAACAGCGGCCTTGCTGCTTTTCTTTTTGATTGCTTGTTTTTCCTAAGTGCCCAGCCCAGCTAAACAAGGCATACATAGGCATTGCAAGTTTTACTGTTCTCACTGACATACCATCACCCATATAAAGGAAGATGGCATAAAACCCTTGATGATACAAATCATCCTGCAGTTAATAAACTTAGATTCAGTGATGGTGTGACTATTGCGATGTTGAAGACCAAAGGGCCAGTGATGAACTGCACTGAAAGTGTTTCATTGCAGAAATATTTTACTGCTACATTAAATTAGGAACTACAAAGTATTTTTGAGACCTGAGGGGAAGGAGTTAAATATGCAACAAATCTTTATTATTGAGACCTACTGAGCATTTCTTCATATTATCCACATTCACTCTGCTACTCCACTACATTGGTTCCCATTCACTCGTGCTTTGCTCCAAGTCATAGCTGTAACACGTCCTTGGATCCATACGCTTCCTGTGTCCACAAAGATGTAGCATAGTTGTTCCACATCCATCATGTGCTCTTTATGGCCTATTTGCTCTTTCCATTATACCCTTGTTTAATTGTTGCTCCACTTTCTCTGTGCAGCCTGCTCTCCTACTTTTCATTAATTTTTCTGTTTAGTTTACAGCAAAGTACATAGTATACAAATGCAGGTTATCCGTGACTAGTACTTTGTTGTTGTTAATTACCTGCTCTCTCTCTCTCTCTCTCTCTCGTGTGTGTGTGGGGTGGGGGGGGGGGGGGTGGAAGGGGGGGGGGGTGTGTTATATACAGGGTGACTCAGAGGGAATGTTGAAAGAATGTCACATAATTTTTTAGGTGATCCTAGATGTGAAAATAAACCAAAACAGTCCTACGAACATAAGTCTGATTTTTGATTGTTAAGGAACTGGAGCGAGTTGAAGACTACATGCATCCATAATTGATTATGAAGACAGGGTGTGACGTTCCCCTGCTTTATTTCATGGTTGATTGTCCTCGGTGTCGACATACTGCGTTGTTACACTGGCTGAAAAATGGGGCTTGTAATTTTGACACTGACTACTGTAAATAATGTAGACGACAGGTGAACAGTTGCATTTCACACTTCTTTACTTTCACTTTTCACAACCCCACAATAATACACAATTATGTGGAAAGACTACGACTGTTTAACTTTCGATAATCCTCATCATTAGGTTGAAGGCAAACATCCACATACAGCTACAATAATTTACTGTTGAATATTTATGAGCAGTAAAAAACATAACTACGTAATTCACAGTTATTATCAGGTATTATGGAACAGACACTGTCATTATTTTAACACAAGACCTAATTGTGTTACACTTATTTCGCAGTTAAGTTGATGCATTGTTGTTGTTCTACTCAACACAGGTTTCTTGTCTGAAACTGGGGCGTGGACTGACTGTCTCGGACAAAAATTTGGGTCCTTATATATCCTCACAATAATAGGTTCTTGAACTGTGTCATTTGCCACAGTTTCTGTTTTTCCCATGGTTGAGTTTTGTTTGGAGTTTGCGTGCTTTTCTAGAGGGCGTTGCGGAGCCTCCGCGAGTACGCTGCTAGCGCGTCCGGTGAGAGGAGGCGGTGTGTTCCGTGCCGAGGGCGGACAAGGCAGTTAGAGATGTGTGTTTAAACCTGCATGACCGTTCTGGAGCGGAACACTCGGTCCCTCTATGCTAAGTCTGTATGGGACCAAAAAACCCGGGGAGTGAGGGCATAAGTGGCTGTAATTCCTGTGGACAATGTTTGGTTTCCGTTCATGGGATGTGGAAGCTATGAAGTCCATTGGCGGCTGCCAATAACCTCCAGAAGGTGATGTTGTCACTGAAAGTAAGATTTTTTTCATCTAGTTTGTGCAACGGTCATCGTCTGGCGGGACCAATATCCCGATTTTGTGGGAGCTATTAATAACTATGTGGCAACGTTTCTCTGCTTTGAGTTTGTGATCAGAAATTGCCTTGCGTGTGTGTTACTGCCCACTTGCTGACTCACTTATGGTGCATGTCATTAAAAAAGAAAGAAAAAAATTTTTGGCTGTGGACCTTCTGCAAGCCATTGTTTTCCCATGGATGGCGTAGGTCACTGTTTGGATAAGCACATTGTAAAATGTTTAAATAACCTTCTACTGTCTGGCAGAGAGATAGAGTGAACTGTAGCCAATTAATTTTGTGGATGTCTGAATTGTGAGATTATGTTAATGTTCGCTAATATCTATTGTTTCAGTACGTAGGCGTATTTAACTTGAGTCACTGTTATTGTGTACATATTCTTGTGTTAAGGAGTTTGGTTCCCGTGGCATTTAAGTGCTCTATTTAATTATATTTAAGATAGTGCTAGAGTTTCTATTTGGTAATCCTCCTAGCCACAACTGATGTCGGTTGCTCGGTCTGTATGAAATGTTGGATCTATTTGGTAGAGACCATTGCTGACTTGCTCTCCTCAGTCCCGAATTCCCGTATTGATACTACGGTGGTAGTTCTGCCGGAACCTCATTTGCAGAAGTTATCAATTCTTGTGAGAACAAATAAAGCTGCCTTGCCTATGTAATTTTCGTCCGCTGGCCAGCAAGCTTTGAGTAATGATTAAAAATCGTCAACTGGTCTTCGTCCAACTTAGTGGTTCATGTTAGGTGAGTTCCATTTCCAGTTTGGGTAAATGTTTCCTCCTCCTGGTGCAGTCACCCTCTTTCCCGAGCCACGCAGGGGTAAGAGTTGCCCGAGCATCTATTGCTGCTCAGTGTTCCAGGAGAATGAAGTAAGGGGTTAATTATCTACTCCACCGTTATGCCCAAGAAAGCCGAATTAGAGTAGTTCTGGATAACCTAAGTATTGTATACTACTAAGATTGTTCTAGGTTTGGAGAAATTGCTGTTAAGTAAAATTTAGCCTTCTGTGTCGGTAGTCCGGTGTATTCGACAATCCAACATTGTTATAGAACTGAAAGACTTGGTTTTGATGCATTTGCTGAGACGTGACTTAATTATTTGCTATTGATGTTAATTGCTGTAAATAAATTTTCTTTAATCTGTGGTTATAATTCTTAATGATTGATTGTCCTTAACAGTGTCACATTTAATGTACGTCTGACTGCCCCATGTATCATGTACTAACTTCATTCAGAGACTGAAAAGGTGATCCTTGCTCTACTTCTATGGGACTTTATTAACCGTTGATCTTTATCATTTATGGTCTTAAATATATGTTTGTTAAAAGGAGTAATTATAGATTCCTATTGTTTATTAAGTAATCCTTAAGTTATATATCAAATATTACGAGTGCAAATACTCTCTCATTGTTACACTTGCTTGCTCTGTGATTTGCAGTGAAGGGTGTGACAATAAATTCAAAATCTAAAGTGAAGCGTTGGGGCGAATTAATCCTTTCCCGTATCATTACTTTTAAAGATAACTGATTGTTTGCCACTCGTTATTGAAATTAGTTGGGAGAATAGTTTATTGATTGACCCTGTAGAAAAGTGTATCAATACTGACACTGTACATTGTTTGATGTTTAATTTACAGAAATTACGATTATAACTTAACTCATTCAGTTGACTGAATACATAGAAAACTTCCTTCTTTTTAACAGTTTCTTCTACTGCAAGAGTTAGGCCGAATTATTTATTTAAATCATGAAATTAACAGGTACCATTCCACAAACAAGACTTTTGACAAAACTGTTAATTACTTTGGAATTAATTAAGGGCTGGCTTTGCTAACATGTTTTTGAATAGAGCCAAACAGATCCTTTAAGAACACTATTAGTTGTTCCTGCAAATGTTTATAATTAGTACAGAATTTATATTTGTTTATATATTAACAATAGAATTTAAGTTACGAAACAATTACTAATTTCACCCTATAACTAAAGATACTAACAAGGAATAGTCTAAATAAATTAGAAAGTCAATTACGTACATAAAACTAAGCACAAAATTAGATCTGGTGTTATATTCTTTAAAACTGAGGGCCAATCTTTCTCTTTTATGAAAATGCAGATTTTACTGACGTTTGTTAATGGTAAGTAGTCAGACATGGAAAAAAAAAAAGAATTTTAAGGAGGAAGATGACAAAACAAGAGGGGAAGTAAAAATATCCCAGCTTTCTTCATCACAAGATGTGATTATTGCTTACTGAAACACTGTGGTGGACAGTGTAATGGTGGAACAGATGACCGATCCATCCTACAAGTGTCCAAAACGTTGGAGGGTATGTTGTGTTGCACATCAAAGATCATCTTGGCAGGCTTTAACGCAGGCCACAGTACCGGTGATGTGAGTAACAAGTTCTTAAAGTGTATCCACCTTCGTAGTGTACACATCCCCCTTTAACCAGCCCCATAAATACAACGGGGTTATGTCAGGTAATTCAGCAAGATAGTTAATGGTTCAGACACAGCCCATCCACTGTTGAGAAAATGTGTTATTCAGATACCGGGACACTGTGGTGCAGTGAATCGGTGATCTGATCATGCTGCAGGTACATTTGTAGTCATTGGAGTGTCACATCTTCCAGGTAGGTCTTCTATTAGGAAATGTGCATATGCTGCAGCTTGTTTGTCTAGTGTCATGTGGGTTCTTCATCACCCATGTATGAGAGTTGAAGGCGTTCACGATACCATTGCATATAAATGTAGCCTCATCTGTAAATGAAGTTTATTGCATGACGTCTCTGTGTACAACCAACCATTCTCAAAGTTGTTGTCTGCTTATTGAGTCACCTGGATGCAGATGTTGCATGGCTGCACATGGAATGGGTACAAGCCCATAGAATGTAATGTACACCTACCCGCGTTTGTGAAATATTGAGCTGACGGCAAGTGCGCCATGTACTGGTAGAAGGACTCTGTTGTACCTTCGCAATTAATGTCTTCGCTTTCCTCAACTGACTGGACAGCCTCATGTTCTGATGTTATGGGTACACTGGGTAGTATTATGGGTTCACATAATGTTTGAAAAACCATGGGAAATACCCTGGCACACGGGGTTCGTCCACAGGGAAACATCTCTGGTATTCTGTCACAGCCGCATGGGCACTGCCATGATAGTGCCTATACATAAACATGTCTGCATATTCTGCGTGAGTGAATGTATGCAGCATATTGGTATTCACAGAAAAAAGATTTTGCTCAATGAAACAACACTTAAGCATAACATGCACAATCTCACAACTGCTCACTGATCCAACCCATTATTACACAGTGGGTATGATTTCATTGTTGCATCTGTCCGATGTCACAGTGCTGTCATTTGTTGGAGAACCCCCACACCTCTTGCAAGATGGTTCAATCACCTGTCCCACTATTATTAAGGCCAACACAGCACCTACACAGTATTTCGGTAAGTAATATTCACACTGAATGAGATTTTCACTCTGCAGCAGAGTGTGCGCTGATATGAAACTTCCTGGCAGATTAAAACTGTGTGCCGGACCAAGACTCGAACTCGGGTCCTTTGCCTTTCGTGGGCAAGTGCTCTACCAACTGAGCTACCCAAGCACGACTCACGGCCCATCCTCACAGCTTTACTTCTGCCAGTACCTCGTCTCCTACCTTCCAAACTTTACAGAAGCTCTCCTGTGAACCTTGCAGAACTAGCACTCCTGAAAGAAAGGATATTGCGGAGACGTGGCTTTGCCACAGCTTGGGGATTGTTTCCAGTTTTAATCTGCCAGGAAGTTTCAATATTCACACTTGTCTTCATATTCATGGACTTCTCCAGTTTATTTTCACATGTAGAATCACTCTGTAAACAGGTGTGCGTGTTTTCTTACCTAACAGTTTTTTGGTTTTCAGGAAACTTATTTAGGATTCTTAAGTTTCATTAATTGCATTTTTTCCAGGGGATACGATGATCTGGAAGGCACGGAATTTTGGGGACAGGGACTT